>NC_133123.1:147827005-148127669 GCF_033568475.1 Henckelia pumila | reverse complement strand
GAGTTGAATATGTGCTGGATCCATGCATATATTTTTATTTTGACGAATTTTGGCTAAAAAAAGTACCAGGTCCGTGCATTATCTGTGCATGCCTCCTTGCAAAATTTTTGCCAAGATTTCTGTGCTGACCCTGAGCTTAATACTTTTATTTAATATTTATATTTTGACCAATATTGACTCAAAAAGGTACGGGAATCGTGCATGATCTGTGGATACCTTCGTGCAATATTTTGCTAGGATCTATCTGTGTATTGGATTTGTGTTGATCCGTGCATAATATTTTTAATTTGACCAATTTTGCCTAAAAAAAAGTACGGGTCCGTTTATTATGGTTGAGTTCAACCTATGTGACGACCCGAGTTCTAATCTCTCATTAATCAAATCATCGTAAATAATAGTCAAAGAATCAAAGACTAAATAAAATAAAATAAAAAAAAATTTAAAAGGGAGCACCTTGCTCGATCGGGGAAAAACACCCGATCGAGCGAGCCATGAAGCCCAACTCTCGGGTGAAAGCAATGTTGGCCTCGCTCGATCGGTCAATCTTCACCGATCGAGCGAGCCAACTGTGCTCACTATTCTGCCTCCACACTGAAAGCCTCGCTCAATCGGTGACAATCACCCGATCGAGCGGGCTCAATTCCCAGAAAATCAGCAGGAGCTTTTGCTGTCAAAACTATGCATTTCCTCCAACATGCTCTAGTAATTCATAGTATAATTGTACAAGATGAATGCATCATATATCAACAAAATAGCATTCATTAACATCAAGACTCATTGAACCATTCATATAAAAGCATATAAAAGCAAATAAGTATGTGATTTAGGGAACTCGATACAAACCATCTCGAGTTATAATCTCATTCAACATAGTAGTTCACTTTTACCTTTCGATTGTGAGGTTTCAAGGCAACTTCAAACTATCCAAATCTTGTTCTTTCTTCTATCGGTTTTGAAGTCGAGATTATCGAGTTGATATCCCCTGTTTATGAAATCAAATCACAGCATATAAACCAAGTAAACATCAGCTACAACCCAGCAACATCTTAGTCCAAGATACAATAGCAAAACAGCCTCAAATCATAAACTCGGCGGCGTAACGATATAAACTTGGCAATCCCAAAACGCAACTATAACAATTCTATAATCATATCATCTGTATACAATTCAAAACCAGCAATAATTCCTCAACATATCAGTAGGTATACGATCAAATACACGGCTGAATTCATAAGAACATAATCGATAGTCATCCTTCAACCTGAACTCGATAGAACAAAAAATACAAGCTCAACAACATCAATTCATAATCACATCTGATCTCTACCATTTTCGACTTCTCAAATCATCATGAACTAAAATAAAACTTACATCAAATCGAAGGTCTTCTTGCAAGGAGTCCAGAACCTTTTTCGGAATCGAATTCGGACAACCGAAACTCAAGATATTGCAATTACAAGTTGAAGAGGAAGCTTAGGATTTCTTTGATCTTTTCTCTCGGTTCTTACCTCTGAAACAATCTGATGGAATGAGATAGCATACACGTGAATATGCATACATGCAACAAGTGTCCCACTCAAATTCAGGATTTTGCACTGTAGTCCTCCAATTCCTGCTTTTTTTCAATTCAGTCCTCAACTTATCATTTCTTTCAATTTCAATCCTAAATAATTTAAGAATATTAGAATTTAAATCAAAACTCTAAATATTCCCAAATTAAATATTCTCGGATTAAAATTAAATAATTCCGAACGTTACAATTCTCCCCCACTAAGACACGATTTCGTCCTCGAAATCTCAAGTAGGAATAGCACATAAGATATAACGAATAACAGAAAACTAAAGGAGAACTCACATCATTGAAACGTCTCTGGAAATCGTTGCCTCATATCTGATTCCGTCTCCCGTGTTGATTCTTCAATACCATGACAACTCCACTAGACCTTCACAAGCGGAATAGTCTTCGTTCGAAGTTGCTTCTCCTTACGATCAAGGATCTGAATTGGCTTTTCAACATAACTCAAAGTTTGGTCGAGTTCAGCCTCATCAGGTTGAAGCACATGAGATTCATCAAAAAGGTATTTTCGAAGCATCGATATATGAAAGACATCATGTATTCCAGATAAGGATGGAGGCAAAGCTAATCGATAGGCAAGATTGCCTATTTTCTCAAGAACTTCATACGGACCGATATATCGTGGAGACAACTTTCCTCGCTTGCCAAATCGTACAGTACCTCTGAACGGAGAAATCTTCAAAAATACACGATCCCCCTGTTCAAAAGACAAAGGGCGACGTCGAATATTGGCATACTTCGCTTGTCTATCCTGAGCTGTCTTCATTCTTCTCTGAATAACTTTCACTTGTTCAGTCATATCTCGAATCATATCAGGTCCAATATCAGGTATCTCAGAAATATCATCCCAGAAAAGAGGTGATCGACATTTCCTTCCATATAAAGCTTCAAACGGAGCCATTTCAATACTCGATTGATAGCTGTTGTTGTACGAGAATTCACAAAGTGGTAATGAATCTTGCCAACTCGTGCCAAAATAAAGCACGACAGCTCTCAACATATCTTCTAATGTCTGAATGGTACGCTCAGACTGTCCGTCTGTCTGTGGATGATAGGTTGTGCTCAAGTGTAACTGAGTACCCAAAGCACTCTGTAAACTGTGCCAGAAGTGAGATGTAAATCGAGGATCATGATCTGATACAATAGACTTCGGCACTCCATGTAATCTGACAACTTCTCGAACATAAATTTCTACCATCTGATCGTGTCTATATGTCATACGATACGGAATGAAACATGCTGATTTCGTCAATCTATCAATAATCACCCAGATAGCATCACAACCTCTAGAAGATCGATGTAACTTCGTCACGAAGTCCATGGAAATATGATCCAATTTCCATTCCGGCACTGATAAACTCTGTAACAAACCAGGCGGTTTCTTCCTTTCAGCCTTCACCTGTTGGCAATTCAGACATCGAGACACAAAATCAGTGATATCAGACTTCATTGGTTTCCACCAATATCGAGTCTTCAAATCGTTGTACATCTTCCTCCCACCAGGATGAATACTATAACGACTACAATGCGCCTCTTTCAGTAGTTGTTGTCGCACATCAGAAATATCAGGCACTACAAGGCGATTGTTTACATACAAAAGATCATCTCGAACCTGGTATTCAGACACATGCCCTGATCGGACTTTCTCAATCGAATTCTGCACATTCTGATCAAGTTTCTGAGCATCTTTAATTCTCAAAAGTAACTCTGGTTCAACTTGAATTTGATAAAGTCGCAGAGGCGGACAATTCGTGTCAAATACTAATCCAGAAAGACAACATTCTTCAATCAAATGGGATATATCAATCGTCGATAGCGATAAGGAACATACCTTTTGACTCAGTGCATCAGCAGCTGCATTCGATTTCCCCGGATAGTATTTAATCTCACAATCAAAATCTTTAAGCAAATCAAGCCATCTACGCTGTCTCATATTCAATTCTGACTGTGAAAACAAATATTTCAAACTCTTGTGATCAGAATAAATCTCAAACTGTTCCCCGTATAGATAATGTCGCCAAATCTTCAAAGAAAATACGATGGCGGCCAATTCAAGATCATGAATCGGATATCTGGTTTCGTGAGGCTTCAACTGTCTCGAGGCATAAGCAATCACATGCCCTCGCTACATCAAAACACATCCCAGACCTCGATGAGATGCATCATAATAAACAGTGAAACCACTAGTACCTGAAGGAATCGTCAAGACTGGTGCACTGGTCAGTCGCTTCTTCAACTCAATAAAACTGGATTCACAAGCTTCAGACCAGATAAATGGAGCATTCTTCTGAGTTAACTGAGTAATCGGCTTCGCAATACTGGAAAATCCTTTAATAAAACGACGATAATACCCAGCCAAACCCATGAAACTACGAATTTCAAGAACAGATATAGGTCTAGACCAATTGATCACAGCCTCGGCTTTACTTGGATCAACAGATATACCATCTCCAGATATGATATGCCCAAGAAACACAACCTGTTTCAGCCAAAACTCACATTTCGACAGTTTAGCATACAATTTCTCAGATCTCAGAGTCTTCAACACAGTTCTCAAATGCTCAGAATGTTCAATCAAATTCTTCGAATATATCAGAATATCATCAATAAATATTATAACGAAGTCATCAAGATATTTCTGAAACACACGGTTCATCAAAGCCATAAACACAGCTGGAGCATTTGTCAAACCAAACGGCATAACTATAAACTCATAATGGTCATACCTGGTTCTGAAAGCATTTTTCGGAATATCAGAATCTCTAACTCTCAGCTGATGGTATCCAGATCTCAGATCGATCTTGGAATACATAGAAGAACCCTGCAACTGGTCAAATAAATCATCAATACGAGGCAAAGGGTATTTGTTCTTTACCGTTGCCTTGTTCAGTTGCCGGTAGTCGATGCATAATCTCATTGAACCGTCTTTCTTCCTGACAAACAATACTGGAGCACCCCAAGGAGAAACACTGGGTCGAATGTATCCCTTGGCCAGTAAATCTTCCAACTGATCTTTCAACTCTTTCAATTCTACTGGTGCCATTCGATAAGGTGCTTTAGAAATCGGTGAAGTACATGGCATCAGTTCTATGTTGAAATCAATCTCACGATACGGAGGTAGTCCTGGAATCTCATCAGGGAAAGCATCCGCAAATTCACTAACCACTGGCAAATCAGCCAGGTTCGGGCTAGTTTTCAAAACATCAACTGCATATACAAAAAATCCCTTCGCTCCTTTCTGCAAAATTCGGGTCATTGATAATACAGAAATCAGAGGAATCTTAGCACGAGAACCCTTACCATAGAGTTTCCATTATCCAGCCATCTCAGGTCTGAATCTCACTATCTTCTGGAAACAATCTACGGTAGCTCTGTACTTGTTTAGCATATCAATCCCGATAATGCAGTCAAAATCAGACAAACCAAGCACAAAACAATCTATCTCGATCTCATTACCATCATACCATAGCACACAATTCTTAACTGTCTGAATAGATATAAGACCTCTCCCCAAAGGAGAAGAAACAGATACTACAACAGGTAATGTTTCAACAGGCAAAGAATGTAATGAAGCAAATCGTGCAGAGATAAACGTATGGGATGCACCCGTATCTATCAATACATATGCGGGATAACCATAAAGATAACAGTTACCTGAAATCACGTCATCTGGTGCTCCCTGTGCTTGTTCCTCCGTCAGTGCAAAGACATGAGCCTGTTGTCTCGATGACTGACTACCTATCTGATTCCCTCCTGGCCTTGGCTATTGCTGTGGATGTGATGGCTAGAAGGAATGAACAGAAGAGGCTTGCCTCGCATGTTGAGCCACTGATCGTGATTACTCTGTACCTCGTGACTGTCCAGAACCTCTCTGAGGACACACCCTCGCAAAATGGCCAGTCTGATGGCATATATGGCACCTCCCAAATACACCTCTGCACTGATCGGTTGGATGACCTCCACCAAAATTGTTACAAAACACCCCTGACTTCTGTTTTGTACCACTGGAACTCGAAGAACTGCTCCCTGACTTTTTAAACTGTTTTTCTCGAGCTTGCAAATATCCTTTCTTGCCACTGCTACTACCACCAATTTCAAATCGAGGAGGTTGTTGTGGAATGGGAGCTGGGGGTTGTGACTGTCTCGGAGGCTGAGCGGTATACAAAGCTCCTCGCTGTTGTATCAAACCAGCTTCCGCTCCTTTGGCACTGTTCAAAGCATCAGCAAAATTATTCGGTCGCCTTGTGTTTACCAAAGTAAAGACGTCCGGATTCAGTCCATTAATGAACTGATCAGCCATAGCCTCGTCACTATCAGCAACATGTGGAGCAAAACGTAGCAATGTAGAGAATTTGGCAACATAGACTTCAATATTTAAGTTTCCCTGCTTCAGATTAGCAAATTCTGCCCCTTTATCTTTGCGGTAAGACACTGGAAAGAAGCGTTGGTAAAACTCAGTTTTGAAGACATTCCAAGTAAGTACAGTTCCTCTACGCTCCAAAGCTTTCTTAGTCGTGGACCACCAGCTCTTCTCAACCTCATGCAACTGATGTTCAATGAGTCTAACTCGCCGCTCATCACCATAATCAAGTGAATCAAACAACATCTCCATATCATCAAGCCATCCTTCACATTCAACTGCATTCTCAGTACCTTTCAGTGTAGGCGGATGGTATGATTGAAAGCATTTGAGCAGTGTTTCCATAGGATTGGCAGTCATATCTGTCATATCTCGAGAGGTACTTCCCTGTTCATTGCTCGGGACTGCAGCTTGAGGTACTATCGGTGTTACCACTGTTTGTTCCAACAGAGGAGTATGAACTGTCTGCTCTGGTATAGGAGTAGGAACCTGTGGTCTAAGAGGAGGTCGTCCTGGTCGTCGAGACATATCTGATTATCAAAATGGTTAGGATACCATAATCATCAAATCTATCTCAGTCCTCCTCTGATCATCTTACCTCTGATCAAGACTCGGTTCTGATTCAATCTTAAAAGAAATAATTTAAGTACTCAAACAAGACATGCTTCCAATCAATTCAGATAATCAGGTAGCATATCATAATTCATCATAACACATGCCTCTAATCATTTCAGATATTCCAGTAAGCATGCATCTTTAATCATCATAAATCATACTTTCAAATAAAATAAATACAACATCATGTAATAAAATACTTGAAAATAAACCATGCTAGCATTTACAACATGTAATTCAATCATGTAATTACATCATAGCATAATAAAATAAAGAAGCAAGGAAGATGACTCGATCTACCCCACTCACTATCTAACTCAGTCCAGAATTTTTCTTGCTTTGATACCACCTGTTGTGACGACCCGAGTTCTAATCTCTCATTAATCAAATAATCGTAAATAATAGTCAAAGAATCAAAGACTAAATAAAAAAAAAATTAAAAGGGAGCACCTCGCTCGATCGGGGAAAAACACCCGATCGAGCGAGCCATGAAGCCCAACTCTCGGGTGAAAGCAATGTTGGCCTCGCTCGATCGGTCAATCTTCACCGATCGAGCGAGCCAACTGTGCTCACTATTCTGCCTCCACACTGAAAGCCTCGCTCGATCGGTGACAATCACCCGATCGAGCGGGCTCAATTCCCAGAAAATCAGCAGGAGCTTTTGCTGTCAAAACTATGCATTTCCTCCAACATGCTCTAGTAATTCATAGTATAATTGTACAACAACAATTCAGTCTTGTAATCACAACTAACATACATCGTAAACATGATATAGTTGAAGAGAAACAAGATCACCATATACTAGAATAAAGTCTCATGCTAGAATTACATATCATACAAGAATCATTATGCTACATCTTGTTGTCTTAAAGATTTACATACATCATTTCAAATCTTATGAACATCAACAAGACAACAACTTGATACCAACAAGTCTTACAACATGATTATGTCTTTGAACTCAACACAAACATTGACAGCACAAAACCATCTAAACTCGGATCATCACGCTATTCTCTCATCCCTTATTCTTCAAGATCGCTTTTGCCCTGTTCTACTCCAGCCTATTGCCATGACACATACAACACAACAATAGCCGGATAACTCCGGTGAGAAATATATTTTCCAGTAAAAGCAACTAAACATGCATTGCAAATTATATATCAAACTCATGATATAAACATAACTTCAATGCATGTTTTAAAACAAGGTTCACTAATTCATCGTTTGGGATCCCGAGAAGAAGATATCATAACTAACCATCGACTCTTCCGATCGAGGTGGGGCTACTTATCTTGCTTCTCTAGACTTTGAATCCACTATATATGTAAATCAGACGCTAGGCTAAGTCAACCACCCAGGCCATACATATATATTTCCTCAAATCGTCTAATCGAACGTTTCCGTTCATTTCGAAATCAAAGAACAAGTCTTACAAGATGAATGCATCATATATCAACAAAATAGCATTCATTAACATCAAGACTCATTCAACCATTCATATAAAAGCATATAAAAGCAAATAAGCAAATAAGTATGTGATTTAGGGAACTCGATACAAACCATCTCGAGTTATAATCTCATTCAACATAGTAGTTCACTTTTACCTTTCGATTGTGAGGTTTCAAGGCAACTTCAAACTATCCAAATCTTGTTCTTTCTTCTATCGGTTTTGAAGTCGAGATATCGAGTTGATATCCCCTGTTTATGAAATCAAATCACAGCATATAAACCAAGTAAACATCAGCTACAACCCAGCAACATCTTAGTCCAAGATACAATAGCAAAACAGCCTCAAATCATAAACTCGGCGGCGTAACGATATAAACTTGGCAATCCCGAAACGCAACTATAACAATTCTATAATCATATCAGCTGTATACAATTCAAAACCAGAAATAATTCCTCAACATATCAGTAGGTATACGATCAAATACACGGCTGAATTCATAAGAACATAATCGATAGCCATCCTTCAACCCGAACTCGATAGAACAAAAAAATACAAGCTCAACAACATCAATTCATAATCACATATGATCTCTGCCATTTTCGACTTCTCAAATCATCAGGAACTAAAAGAAAACTTACATCAAATCGAAGGTATTCTTGCAAGGAGTCTAGAACCTTTTTCGGAATCGAATTCGGACAACCGAAACTCAAGATATTGCAATTACAAGTTGAAGAGGAAGCTTAGGATTTCTTTGATCTTTTCTCTCGGTTCTTACCTCTGAAACAATCTGATGGAATGAGATAGCATACACGTGAATATGCATACATGCAACAGGTGTCCCACTCAAATTCAGGATTTTGCACTTTAGTCCTCCAATTCCTCCTTCTTTTCAATTCAGTCCTCAACTTATCATTTCTTTCAATTTCAATCCTAAATAATTTAAGAATATTAGAATTTAAATCAAAATTCTAAATATTCCCAAATTAAATATTCTCGGATTAAAATTAAATAATTTCGAACGTTACAATCTAGCACATGGGTATTACCCCAATGATAGATCTAATGTCTCATGATTTGTCACGTCAACAATATATAATTAATTACGCCTACGTGTAAAAATAAGAGTCATTGGATACATGATTTGGGTATTACCCATGTGCTAGGATCTCATTAACCGTTTATTATCAGTGCATAATTTTGTGCAATCTCTGTGCCAAGATTCTTGAGCTGGATTTGTGCATAATATTTTTATTTTGACCAATTTTGACTCAAAAAAGTATGTGGTCCGGTGCACTCTTTTGTGAAATATTTGTGCCTAATATTTTTTACTTTGACAATTCTGACTTAAAAATGTACGGGGGATTATGCATGATCTATGCACACCTTTGTGCAATCTCTGTGCCAGGATTTGTGTGTTGGATCTGTGCTAGATCCGTGCATCATATATCTATTTTGAACAATTTTGGATTTAAGCAAAAATTACTTGGTACGTGCATGATCTCGCCTCCGTGCAATCTCTGTGCTAGGATTCTTGTGCAAGATCTGTGCCTAATATTTTCATTTTTACCAATTTTGACTCAAAAATGTATGATCTGTGCATGACCCATGCAATCTCTATGGTAGGATTCGTGTACTAGATCCATGCATAAAATTTTTATTTTGGTCAATTTTTACCTATAAAAAGTGTCACCACGTCAGCACTTTGACAAAAAAGGCCAAAAGAAAAAAAAAACATTCTAACTTAAAAAATAAAAACCCATATTCAAATATTTATAGATCTAAAACTCAAAATAGGTATACTTATAAATCATTGATATTATCTCTTAAATTGAAAAAAATGATAAAAAAAAAAATCAAATGTATAATTTTAAGAATAGATTTTTTTTTTTACTAAATATTATGTTATATAGCCTATATAATATAATAATCCTAACATATATGTCTTTATTTTTTCTATCAATAAAAAATTACTATTCATCGTGTTCCAATTATATTGCATTTTTTTTTCGCTTGTCCTAAATATATAAAAATTTCCATATTTACCAATATTTTATTCTATCATTTTCTTAAATACCTCAATTTAATTTGGAGTTTTGAAATTAGCTAACTATTATAAAGATAATAAATAATTTATAAGCATTTATTAAATAAGTGTAAAATTAGAAATTGTTTGTAAATTGATATTTCCGATGAATTTTTTAATATTTGAAAAAAAAATAAACATATCAATATATTTGGGAAAAAATAATATAACTCAATGAAAAAATATTAATTATTCAAAATAATTGAAATAAAATTATTTTACTTGATAAGTAAATTATAATAGCAATAAATTTGTATGAATAAAATAATAAAATAATAATAATAATAATAATAATAATAATAATAATAATAATAATAAGTTTAATAATAATAATAATTACGATGACCATGCATGATCTGGGCACACCTTCGTGCTATCGTTGTGCTAAGATTTTGTGTGTTGAATTTGTGCTGGATTCGTACATAATATTTATAATTTAACCAATTTTGGCTCAAAAAATTATGGGGTATGTGCATGATCTATGCATGCTTCTGTGCAATCTCTCTGTCAGGATTCTTGTGCTTGATTTGTGCCTAATATTTTTATTTTTTGCAATTTTTACTCCAAAAGATATGTGGTTCGGTACACTCTTTTATGCAATATCTGTGTTTAAGATTTTTTATTTTGATCAATTTTGACTTAAAAAAGTACGGGAATTTTGCACGCCTCTGTGCAATCTCTGTGCTAGATCCGTGCATAATATATTTATTTTGACCAATTTTGGATTAAAAAAACTACGTGTGCATGATCTGTGCACGCCTCCGTGAAATATCTGTGCTAGGATTCCTGCGCTAGATATATGCCTAATATTTTCATTTTTACCAATTTTGACTAAAAATGTATGATCTGTGCATTCCCCGTGCAATCTCTGAGGTAGGATTCGTGTACTAGATCAATGCCTAAAATTTTTATTTTGGTCAATTTTTACACATAAAAGGTGTCACCACGTCATGACTTTTGAATAAAATAGGTCAACAAAAAAAAGCCAAACTTACAAAATAAAAACCCATATTTGAATATTTATAGATCTAAAACTCAAAATAAGTATACGTACAAATCAATGCTATTATCCCTTAAATTGGAGAAAATGATAATAAATCAAAAATATAATTTTAAAATAACTTTATTACTAAATATTATGTTATCTTTTATAATATAATAATCCTAACATATCTGTTTTTATTTTTTCAATCAATAAAAAATTACTATTCATTACATCCCAATTATATTGCATTTTTTTTTGGTTTGTCTCAAATATATAAGTATTTTCATATTTACCAATATTTAATCTATCATTTCCTAAATACCTCAATTTAATTTGGAGTTTTGTAATTAGTTAGCTATTAAAAAGATAATAAATCATTTATAAACATTTATTAAATAAATGTAAAATTAGAAATTGTTTGTTAATTGATATTTCCGATGATTTTTTTAATTTGTGCAAAGACGAATATAGTATAACTCAATGAAAAAAGATTTATTTTTCAAAATAACTGAAATAAAATTATTTCACTTGAAATAAGTAGATTATAATAGCAATAAATTTGTATGAATAAAATAATAATAAAATAATAATAATAGTTTTAATAATAATAATTACAATGATCGTGCATGATCTGGGCACACCTTCGTGCTATCACTGTGCTAGGATCTGTTTGTTGGATTTGTGTTGGATCCATGCATAATATTTCTAATTTGACCAATTTTGGCTCAAGATTATGGGGTCTCTGCATGATCTATGCATGTTTCTGTGCAATCTCTGTGTCAGAATTTTTGTGTTGGATTTGTGCCTAATATTTTTATTTTGACCAATTTGACACAAAAGGTATGTGATCCGGCGCACTCTTTTGCGCAATATTCGTGACTAATATTTTTATTTTGATCAATTTTGACTTAAAAAAGTACATGAATTATGCATGATCTGGGCACGCCTCTGTGCAATATCTGTTCTAGGATTAATTTGTGTGTTGGATCTGTGCTAGATCCATGCATCATATATTTATTTTGACCAATTTTGAATTTAAAAAAAAAGTACGTGGTCCGTGCATATCTGTGCACTCCTCCGAGCAATCTCCGTGCTAGGATTCATGTGCTAGATTTGTGCCTAATATTTTATTTTTACCAATTTTGACTAAAAAATGTATGATCTGTGCATGTCCCATGCAATCTCTGTGGTAGGATTCGTGTAATTGATCCATGCCTAAAATTTTTATTTCGGTCAATTTTTACCCATAAAAAGCGTCACCACATCAACACTTTGGCAAGAAATGGCCACAATCAAAATAAACCAACCTAACTTGCAAAATAAAAATCTATATTTGAATATTTATAGATCTAAAACTCAAAATAGCCAAACGTATAAATCATTGCTATTATCTTTTAAATTGAAAAAAATGATAAGAAATCAAAAGTATAATTTTAAGAATACTTTTTTTTACTAAATATTGCCTTTACAATATAAGAATCCTAAAATATATGTCTTTATTTTTTCTATCTATAAAAAAATACTATTCATCATGTCCCAATTATATTGCATTTTTTTTTCGCTTGTCCCAAATATATAAGTATTTTCATATTTACCAATATTTATTTTATCATTTTCCTAAATACCCCAATTTAATTTGGAGTTTTATAATTAGTTAACTATTATAAATATAATAAATAATTTATAAACATTTATTAAATAAGTGCAAAATTAGAAATTGTTTGATAATTGATATTTCTGATGAATTTTTTAATATGTGCAAAAAAAAAAAAGCATATACAATATATTTGGGACGAAGATAGTATAACTCAATGAAAAAAGATTCATTATTCAAAATAACTGAAATAAAATTATTTCACTTGATAAATAAATAAATAAATAATAATAATAATAATAATAATCACAATGATTGTGCATGATTTGGGTTTTAATTACAATAATAATCACAATGATTGTGCATGATTTGGGCACACTTTCGTGCTATCTCTGTGCTAGTTTTTGCGTTTTGGATTTTTTGCTGGATCCATGCATAAATCATAATATTTCTAATTTGACCAATTTTGCCTCAAAAAAGTATGAGTTTTGTGCATGATATATGCACGCTTCTGTGCAATCTATGTATCAAAATTCTTGTGCCGGAATTGTGCCTAATATTTTTATTTTGACCAATTTTGACTCAAAAAGATATGTGGTCCGATGCACTCTTTTGTGCAATATCCGTGTCTAATATTTTTTATTTTGATCAATTTTGACTTAAAAAAGTACGGGGATTATGCATGATCTGTGCACTTCTCTGTGTCTGGATTTGCGTGTTGGATCTGTGCTAGATCCGTGCATAATAGATTTATTTTGAAAAATTTTGGATTAAAAAAAAACTACTTGATCCATGCATGATCTATGCACGCCTCCATGCAATCTCTATGCTATGGTTCTTGTGCTAGATCCGTGCCTAATATTTTCATTTTTACCAATTTTGACTCAAATGTATGATATGTGCATGCCACGTGCAATCTCTGTAGCAGTATTCTTGTACTAGATCCATGTCTAAAATTTGTATTTTAGTCAATTTTTAGCCATAATAGCGTCAGCACGTCATCACTTTTGAAAAAAAAAAACAACCAAACTTACAAAATAAAAACCCATATTTGAATATTTATATATCTAAAACTCAAAATAGGTATACGTATAAATCATTGCTATGATCCATTAAATTGGAGTAAATGATAAGAAATCAAAAGTATAATTCTAAAAATAGCTTTTTTACCAAATATTGTGTTATACAGCCTTTATTATATAATAATCCTAACATACTTCATTTATTTTTTCTATTAATCAAAAATTACTATTCATCACGTCTCAATTATATTGAATTTTTTTTTGTTTATTCCAAATATATAAATATTTTTATTTTTATCAACCTTTATTTTATCATTTTCCTAAATACCCCAATTTAATTTACAGTTTTGTAATTAGCTAACTATTATAAAGATAATAAATCATTTATAAAAATTTATTAAATAAGTGTAAAATTAGAAATGGTTTTTTAATTTATATTTTCGATAAATTTTTTAATGTGTGAAAAAAAACACGCATATATAATATATTTTGCTTAATGAAAAAAGATTCATTATTTAAAATAATTTCACTTGAAATAAGTAAATTATAATAGTAATAAATTTATATAATAATAATAATAATAATAATAATAATAATAATAATAAAATGATCGTGATGATCTTTGCACGCCTTCGTGCAATTTATTTTTACTAATAAAAGGCGTTACTACGTCAGCACTTTGGCAAAAAAAAAAAAAGGCTAAAAGCAAAAATAAACAATGTAACATACAAAATAAAAACCCATATTTGAATATTTATTGATCTAAAACTTAAAATATGTATACATATAAATCATTACTATTATCCCTTAAATTGAAGAAAATGATAAGAAATCAAAAGTATAATTTTAAGAATAGATTTTTTTTACTAAATATTATGTTATGTAGTCTTTATAATATAATAATCAGAACATGTTTTTATTTTTCTATCAATAAAAAAATACTAATCATTATCACGTACCAATAATATTGTATTTTTTTTTTCTCGCTTGTCCCAAATATACAAGTATTTTCCTATTTATCAATATTTATTCTATCATTTACGTAAATAACCCAATTTAATTCGGAGTTTTGTAATTAGCTAACAATTATAAAGATAATAAATCATTTATATACATTTATTAAATAAATGTAAAATTAGAAATTATTTATTACATGATATTTACGATGAATTTTTTAATGTGTGATAAAAAAAACATGCATATATAATATATTTGAGAGGAAAATAGTATAACTAAATGAAAAAAGATTCATTATTCAAAATAACTGAAATAAAATTATTTTATTGTTCTTAATTTCAAAGAATAACTTGTCCCAACAAATACAATATGTAAGCTTTTACATAAGGTTGCAAGTGTAACTCACTGCATTCGATCGGTTGGATCCTTTTCAAATTCTTTCTTCAATGCAGATAAGTCAATCTCAAACGATTTGTTTTTCTTCTTGAGATTGAGCACTGAATAACTATTTAGCTTTTGACTCGCTTTTGACTCGCTTACCTTTAAATAACTTTGGACACCCTGAATAAGATATATACGCACTTTCAAATCTTGCAACTTGTAATTTGTAAACCATCAATTGGAAGTCCAGTAATGTATAAAACATCCTCCAAATCAAAATCCACGTAAAAGTTTTTTTTCTCCCCCTTATTTTTAGCCTCTTTAAATGAAAAAGAATTATCATTTGGTTCGTAAAAATAAATCAAAAAAGTTATTAAATTCAATTTTTGTTTGAGCAATCCAACAGCTTGATTTTTCATATCCAGAAACCAGCGAAAATGCATGGATTTCACTGCATCAACTACTCTTGTAACCAAGGGGAGACCCAAGCGTAGTTGTACCCGGGCCCGAAAATTTTTTAAATTTTATATATATTAATTTTGGAAATTTTTGAATTAATTTGATAGTAGCCCGGGTGGTTTGATTCAAAAAGTTAAATAATTCTAGAGCTTCTGGCTCCGCCATTACTTGTAACAACTTTCCATGATGCAAAATTATTCAAATGCATTGTGCACACCACTGTTCTTTCCAAAGCCATTGAGAAATCTGTTAACACGCACACACGTATTATACGTACACGTATTATATATACAGTGTTTTTTAGTGGTCCCAAAAAATAACCCCACTAAATACACTACATGTATGTTTTAGCGATAGCTCACGAAAATCTTGTAAATATACACTATCGTTTTTTGACATACTTTTTATTGTTTACCTTTTAGGCAATCAACAGGACCAATCAAAATATGTTGGCCAACTGGATTCCAGACAACCGACTTTTGGAAAGAGTTGTTAGTTTCGATTTCGAAGTAGTCTACAAGATGAGTTCAAATATGATTTATCAATTGTTATTCTTTATAATATAGTTGTTTTATTTTGGGTAATCAGATGATAGTCCCCACTCTAGATTACGTTGTAAGAATATTGGCGTTACCAATTGATGGCGAGCTTGTGACCTGAAAAGATTATAAAAATACTGAATGCAAAATGTTATGTTTAGAACTCCTAGGATCTGATGAATTTGTTAGTGAGAAGGCGAAATCACAGATATCTTTGAAATCATTGCATAGTTTGAATAATGTTCTCAATGACGTGAGTGATGAGAACTTAGATAGATATGTGAAAGCATATATCCATTATATGATATGATGTTTGGTATGCTCATCAGTGCATGCATCTACAGTTCCTTCTATGTTTTTTAATGTAGTAAAGAACGTAGATGAGATAAAAAAAAAAAATTATGCTCGAGGCAGCCTTATTGGCCCATTAATTGAACCAATTAACATAGTTCAAGAATGCTAACGGTAAAGCCGTGATAGCGGCCCGTGTTCCTTTATTTATGGTACATTGCTTTTTCTATTGACACTTTAGTTTACATAAATAAATTTATCTCACTTCTTTTTACTGTTTTTGCAAATTTTTTATATGAATACGTGGAGGGTCTTGCTATAGCTAGTTTGCGTATACAAGGAAAACTAAATCTACCGAGTGAATTTCCTCTGATCGTATCGTGGTTCATCCTTGCGAGCAAGTTCACTCAAGATAATTATAACCAATTGGACCAAACTCAATATTCCCAAATGCATCAAAATAATGAAGGAAAATTATATCTTTTCTTCAACACGATTTACAATGTAGTATTCTGGTTAACTGCTTTTTTATGTCAGATTGTGTTTAGGAATTTTGATCGACTTAACCTGAATTTTCTTCCTGCTCATCTTCAAACCCAGATGGACGTCGCATACACAAACACGCTCCTGATTTACTTTGAGCAAATTGTACGACATATGCCACACATATGTCCGACAAAGATGGATCTAGTAGTTGAAGATATTATTGAATTTCCTACTCCTCTCGCGTTTCGGAGTGTGAGGCGCACTTATCCGGGTAAGCAGGATTGAGCTGCTAAATTCGCTCAAAAAGTCGCAAGTTGGAATAATAGGATGCTACATTATATATTTCATCCTCAAAGATTGACTGGTACGTTGTTTAATTTGAATTAATTTTTCACTTCGTTGAAAATTATATAGACATTATTATGTGTAATGCAACATTATTATGTTGATTTTCTTTTTATTTTTTTTATTTTGCAGATCTAGGAGTCATTGTACCACATCCTCATCATCATGAGGATGAGTAGTAGTTGACTGTGTGGTTTTTGTGTGCTTGTGGGCTGAGACCTATGCACAAGATAATCCAAAATTTTGAAGATACGTGATTCATGCTATATTAAAGATTATCGTGCACAAATGATTGCAACCATTTTGGCCTATGAATATGGGATGCTTCACCTTTTAGCTAGAAATTTTATATTTGAACGATGTTGTTGGTTGCTTAGTTTGCATGTTTTGAAATCTGATTTACGGTGCAACAAATGTTACCATTACATTTGATTTTGGCACTAACTTTACATTAATGTGGGTACAATATAACCTAAATTGTGGCATATAATAAACTTATTTTATCTGATAGAAATCTGGTGTTATATGAACTATGTTGGCGTACAATATTCTACGTGAAGTTGTGGTACGCTTTGACATAAATTATGGTACAATATAACGTAAGTTGTGGTGCAATAAACGCGCACATGTGGTACAGGGTATGCCGAAGATTTGAGGCTTTATTTGGACTCGAGGGTTAGTTGGGATTTTGAAAAGTAAGTTATTGAATGCGTGAATCTCAAATATTTAGGTTTAACGAGTGAATTTGGTTATCAGTTCAGAGATGACCAAAATCGGAAGATCATTCGGAGCAGAGATGTCCTTTTCAATGATCAAGTATTGTACAAGGACAAGTCAGACATTGGAGCTCAATGTCCTGAAGTCAATAACACAAATGAAGTGTCATTGATAGATATTCCCATGAATGAGTCGGAGGATAGTAACCAAAAAAAAAAAAAAAAAACTGCACAAGAATAGACCCACAAACTCCGGTGATTGAACTCGGAGATCTTCGAGAACAATAAGACCACCAGAGAGATACTCCCCTGCACTTCATTATATTTTGCAGACAAATAAAGGTGAACCACAGACCTTTGAAGAAGCAATGCAAAATGATGATTCAACCAAGTTGGAGTTAGCCATGAAAGATGAGATGGATTCACTGTCATCCAATCAGACGTGGGAGTTGACGGAACTTCCGAAAGACATTACACAACAAGTTAGTGTACCGACTGAAAGAATATGATGGTAACAAGCGGTACAAGGCAAGACTTGTTGTAAAAGGTTTTCAACAACGGAAAGACGTTGATTACACCGAGATTTTCTATCCATTGTTGAAGTTAACCACTATCAGAATTGTACTTGGACTAGTGGCAAAAGAAAACTTACATCTGGAGCAGTTATGTAAAGACGTTGTTTCTTCATGGTGACCTACATGAAGAAATTGATACGAAACAGCCACAGAGATTTGAAGTACGAGGGAAAGAGAAATTGGTATGCAAACTTCAGAAGAGCTTGTACGGTCTCAAACAAGCTCGAAGACAGTGGTACAAGAAGTTTGATGGATTCATGAGCAACAATGGTTTTTGAGGTGCCAAGATGATCACTGCTGTTATGTGAAAAAATTTGGTGGTTCTTATATCATACTAATGTTATATGTAGATGATATGTTGATAGCAGGATCTTGTATGAAGGAGATCGATAATCTCAAAAAAAAGTTATCAAAAAAATTTGTTATGAAGGATTTGGATGCAGCAAAGCAAATCGTTGGAATGAGAATCTTAAGAGATCGGGTGAATGGAATCTTGAAGTCATCTCAAGAAGAGTGCGTGAAAAATGTGGTTAGCAGATTTAATATGGATGAAGTAAAAGCTTTGAGTACTCCTTTGGCTAATCATTTCAAAATAACAAAAGCACAATCACCATCAACAGAGCAGGAGCAGACTTATATGAACAAGGTTAATTATGCTTCTGCTGTCGGAAGCAGCTCATATATGCAATGGTGTGCGCAAGACCATATATAGCACATGCAGTTGGAGTTGTGAGTAGGTTTATGAGCAATCCGGGAAAACAACACCGAAAAGCAGTGAAATGGATTCTTAGGTACTGCTAGTTTATCTCTATGCTTAATGACGACTAATCAAAACTTACAAGGATATGTCGATATGGGTGGTGACCTAGATGGCAGAAAAAGTACTATCGGGTATGTGTTCACATTAAGTGGTACGACAGTAAGCTGAGTGTCTAACAATTCAAAAAAATTCTATAAATTGTTGCACCTTAAAAAATTCTAATAAATCCACCAACAATGCTAGGATCTCTGTTCTAGATATGTTCCTAATATTTTTATTTTTATTTTCAATTTTGACTCAAAAATGAATGATCTGTGCATTTCCCGTGCAATCTCTATGATAGGATTCATGCCTAAAATTTTTATTTTGGTAAATTTTTTACTTATAAAAAGCGTCACTACGTCAGCATTTTGGCAAATAAAAAAACAGGTTAAAAGTCAAAAAAACGGAACATACAAAATAAAAACTCATATTTGAATATTTATAGATCTAAAATTTAAAATAGGTATACGTATAAATCATTACTATTATCCCTTAAATTGAAGAAAATGTTAACAAATCAAAAGTATAATTTTAATAATAAATTGTTTACTAAATATTATGTTATATAACATTTATAATATAATAATTCGAACATATCTGTCTTTATTTTTTTTATCAATAAAAAATTATTATTCATGATCATGTACTAATTATATTTCATTTATATTTTTTTTACTTGTCCCAAATATATAAGTATTTTCCTATTTACCAACATTTATTCTATCATTTTCCTAAATACCCCAATTTGATTTTGAGTTTTGTAATGAGCTAACTATTATAAAAATAATAAATCATTTATAAACATTTAATAAATAAGTTTAAAATTAGAAATTGTTTATTACTTGATATTTTCGATAAATTTTTAACGTGTGAAAAACACACACATTTATAATATATTTGGGACGAAAATAGTATAACTCAATTAAAAAAGATTCATTATTCAAAATAACTGAAATAAAATTATTTCATTGTTCTCGAGGTATTTCAAATAATAACTTGTCCCAACAAATACAATATGTAAGCTTTATATAAGGCTGCAAGTGTAACTCACTGCATTCGATCGGTTGGGTTATTTTCAAATTCTTTCTTCAATGCAGATAAGTCAATCCCAAACGATTTTTTTTTCTTCTTAAGATTGAGCAGTTCTTTAGCCTTTGACTCGCTTACCTTTAATTAACTTTGGACATCCTGAATATGATATATATATACTTTCAAATCCTGTAACTTGTAAACCATGAAATTGGAAATCCAGTAATATATAAAACATCCTCTAAACCAAAATCCACGTAAAAAAAATTTTCTCCCTTATTATTAGCCTTTTGAAATGAAAAACAATGATCATTTGGCTCGTAAAAATAAATCAAGAAAGTTATTAAATTCAAATTTTGCTTGAGCAATCCATCATCTTGATTTTCATATCCAAAAATCAGCGAAAACATGTGGCTTTCACTGCATCGGCTCCACTTGAATCAACTTTTCATGATGCAAAATTATTCAAATGCATTGTGCACACCACTGTTCTTTTCAAATCCATTGAGAAATCTGTTAACACGCACACATGTATTATACATACAATGTTATTTAGTGGTCCCAAAAAACAACCCCACTAAATACACTACAATATAAGTTATAACGATAGCTCACGAAAATCCTGTAAATATACACTACTGTGTTTTGATCACACTATTAGGTAATCAAAATTATGTATATACATATACACCGTATATTAAGTACACACAAATAGAACAACAACACAAGAAAAAATATCATAAAATTTAACTAAAATTTGTAAATAAAATGTTTTCAACACCTGCACAAAATTAGAAGCTCCTTCCCACACTACAAGAAAATGAGAGATTAGCGGTCGACAACGTCCATGCTCAAAATCTTTGACGCTAAATTTTAGAGACCGAAATAACTTGTCTGGATAGTAAACTTTCATCATACCAATCTCTAATAGTTCCAAACGCTGCTACTGATGTTGCAAATCACAATCCGAGAATTTTTCAACATTTTTTTTTGGAAACTTCGATACTTTCTAGAAAATTCATTTTAATGTTTTGGCAAAAAATGCAACATCAGTAGCTGCGTTTGGAACTATTAGAGATTGGTATCATGGATAAAATTTAGCAAAAGAGATTTTGGGCATGGACGTTTTCGATCGCTAATCTCTCTTTTTCTTGTAGTGTGGGAAGGAGCTTTTAATTCTATGCAGGTGTTGAAAATATTTTATTTACAAATTTTAGTTAAATTTTATAATTTTTTCTTGTGTTGTTCCATTTGTGTACTTAATATACTGTGTAAATGTATATACATAGTTTTCATTACCTGGTAGTGTGATCAAAACACAGCGATGTATATTTACAAGATTTTCGTGAGCTATCGCTATAACATATATGGTAGTGTATTTAGTCGGGTTGTTTTTTGGGACCACTAAATAACACTCTATATATAATACGTGTGTGCGTGTTAACAGATTTTTCAATGGATTTGGAAATAACAGTGGTGTGCACAATGCATTTGAATAATTTTGCATCATGGAAAGTTGATTCAAGAGTAGCTGATGCAGTGAAAGCCACATGTTTCCGCTGGTTTCTGGATATGAAAATCAAGCTGATGGATTGCTCAAGCAAAACTTGAATTTATAACTTCCTTGATTTATTTTTACGAGCCAAATGATCATTGTTTTTCATTTCAAGAAGCTAATAATAAGTGAGAAAAAAAAATTTACGTGGATTTTGGTTTGGAGGATGTTTTATACATTATCGGACTTCCAATTGATGGTTTACAAGTTACAGGATTTGAAAGTGCATATATATCCTATTAAGGCTGTCCAAAGTTATTTAAAGGTAAGCGAGTCAAAGGCTAAAGAACTGCTCAATATCAAGAAGAAAAATAAATCGTTTGGGATTAACTTATCTGCATTGAAGAAAGAATTTGAAAAGGACCCCAACCGAACAAATGTAGTGAGTTACACTTGCAGCCTTAAGTAAAAGCTTGCATATTGTATTTGTTGGGACAAGTTATTATTTGAAATGCCTCGAGAACAATGAAATAATTTTATTTCAGTTATTTTGAATAATGAATTTTTTTTAATTGAATTATATTATCTTCGTCCCAAATATATTATATATGTGTGTTTTTTCACACATTAAAAAATTCATCGAAAATATCAAATAACAAAAAATTTCTAATTTTAAACATATTTATTAAATATTTATAAATTATTTATTATTTTTATAATAGTTAACTCATTACAAAAATCCAAATCAAATTGGGATATTTAAAAAATGATAGAATAAATATTGGTAATAGAAAAATACTTATATATTTGGGACAAGTAAAAAAATATAAATGCAATATAATTGACACATGATCATGAATAATAATTTTTTATTGATAGAAAAAATAAAGACAGATATGTTCGAATTATTATATTATAAATGATATATAACATAATATTTAGTAAACAATCTATTCTTAAAATTATACTTTTGATCTTATCATTTTCTTTAATTTAAGGGATAATAGTAATGATTTATATGTATATCTATTTTAAGTTTTAGATTTATAAATATTCAAATATGGGTTTTTATTTTGTATGTTACGTTGTTTTTTTGGCTTTTAGCCTGTTTTTTCATTTGCCAAAGTGCTGACGTAGCGACGCTTTTTATGAGTAAAAAATTTACCAAAATAAAAACTTTAGGCATGGATCCAGTACATGAATCCTACCACAGAGATTGCACGGGAAATGCATAGATCATTTATTTTTGAGTCAAAATTGAAAAAAATGAAAATATTAAGAACATATCTAGAACAGAGATCTTAGCCCAGAGATTGGTGGATTTATTAGAATTTTTTAAGGTGCAACAATTTATAAAATTTTTATGAATGGTTAGACACTCGCCTTACTGTCGTACCACCTAAGGTAAACACATACCCGATAGTACTTTTTCTGTCATCTAGGTCACCACTCATATCGGTATCGACGTATTCTTGTAAGTCCTGATTAGTCCTCATGAAACATAGAGATAAACTAATAGTACCTTTCAAGTAACTGAGAATCCATTTCACTGCTTCCCGTCCGGTGTTGTTTTCTAGGATTGCTCATAAACCTGCTCATAACTCCCACTGCATGTGCTATATATGATCTTGTGCACATCATTGCATACATGAGCTGCTTCCGACAGCAGAAGCATAATGAACCTTGTTCATATAAGCATGCTCCTGCTCTGTTGATGGTGATTGGGCTTTGGTTATTTTGCAATGACTAGCCAAATGACTCAAAGCTTTAACTTCATTCATATTAAATCTGCTAACCACCTTTTTCACGTAGTCTTCTTGAGATGACTTCAAGATACCATTCACCCGATCTCTTAATTTCTCATTCCAACGATTTGATTTGCAGCATCCAAATCCTTCATAGCAAAATCTTTTGATAACTCTTTCTTGAGTTTATCGATCTCCTCCATACAAGATTTTGCTATCAACATATCATCTACATATAACAGTAGTATGATATAATAACCGCCAAATTTTTTCACATAACAGCAGTGATCAGCTTGGTACCTAAAAAACCATTGTTGCTCATGAATCCATCAAACTTCTTGTACCACGTCTTGAAGCTTGTTTGAGACCGTACAAGCTCTTCTGATGTTTGCATACCAATTTCTCTTTCCCTCGTACTTCAAATCTCTGTGGCTGTTTCATATAAATTAATTCATCTAGGTCACCATGAAGAAACAACGTCTTTACATAACTGCTCCATATGCAAGTCTTCTTTTGCCACTAGTCCAAATACAATTCTGATAGTGGTTAACTTCACCAATGGATAGAAAATCTCGGTGTAATCAACATCTTCCCGTTGTTGAAAACCTTTTACAACAAGTCTTGTCTTGTACCGCTTGCTACCATCTTATTCTTTCAGTCGGTACACTAACTTGTTGTGTAATGTCTTTTTGCCTTTCGGAAGTTCCGTCAACTCCCACGTCTGATTGGATGACAGTGAATCCATCTCATCTTCCATGGTTAACTCCAACTTGATTGAATCATCATTTTGCATTGCTTCTTCAAAGGTATGTGGTTCACCTTTATTTGTTAGCAAAATATAATGAAATACAGGGGAGTATCTCTATTATGGTCTTATGGTTCTCGAAGATCTCCTGAGTTCAATCACCGGAGTTTGTGGGTCAACTTCTTGTGTGGTTTCTTCTTCTTTGGTTACTATCCTCCGACTCATTCATTGAAATAATATCTATCAATGGCACTTCATTTGTGTTCTTGACTTCAGGACATTGAGCTCCAATGTCCAACTTGTCCTTGTACAATACTTGATCATTGAAAATGACATATCTGCTCCGAATGATCTTCCGATTTTGGTTATCTCAGAACTGATAACCAAGTTCACTCGTTGAACATAAATATTTGAGATTCACGCATTCAATAACTAATTTTCAAAATCTCAACAAATCCTGTTGTCCAAATAAAGACCCAAATCTTTGGCACACCCTGTACCACATGTGCGCGTTTATTGCACCACAACTTACGTTATATTATACCATAATTTATGTCAAAGTGTACCACATCTTCACGTAGAATATTGTAGGCCAACATAGTTCATATAACACCAGATTTCTATAAGATAAAATAAGTTTATTATATGTCACAACTTAGGTTATATTGTACCCACATTAATCTAAAGTTAATGTCAAAATCAAAGGTAATGGTAACATTTGTTGCACCGTAAACCAGATTTCAAAACATGCAAAACTAAACAACCAACATCATCGTTCAAATATAGAATTTCTAGCCAAAGGGTTAAGCATCTCATATTCATAGGCCAAAATGGTTGCAGTCATTTGTGCACGATAATCTTTAATATAGCATGAATCACGTATCTTCAAAATTCTGGATTATCTTGTGCATAGGTCTCAGTCCACAAGCACACAAAAACCCCACAGTCAACAACTACTCATCCTCATGATGATGAGGAGGTGGTACATTGACTCCTAGATCTTCAAATAAAAAACAACATAATAATGTTGCATTACACATAATAATGTGTATATAATTTTCAACAAAGTGAAAAATTAATTCAAATTAAACAAAGTATCAGTCAATCTTTGAGGATGACATATATATAATGTAGTCTCCTATTATTCCAACTCGCGACTTGTTGAGCGAATTTAGCAGCTCAATCCTGCTTAACCGGATAGGTGCACCTCACACTCCGAAACTCGAGAAGAGTGAAAAGTTCAACAATATCTTCAACTACTAGGTCCATCTTCATCGGACATATGTGTGACATATGTCGTACAATTTGCTCAAAGCAAATCAGAAGCTTGTTTGTGTATGCAACGTCCATCTAGGCTTGAAGATGGGCAAGAAAAAATTCAGGTTAAGTCGATCAAAAAGCCTAAACATAATCTGACATAAAAAAAAAAAGCAGTCAACCAAAATACTACATTGTAAATCGTGTTGAAAAAAAATATGATTTTTCTACATTATTTTGAAGCAGTTGGCCATATCGGATTTGGTCCAATTTGTTATAATTATCTCGAGTGAACTTGCTCGAAAGGATGGACCACGATACGATCAGAGGAAATTCACTCGGTAGATTTAGTTCTCCTTGTATACGCAAACTTGCTATAGCAAGACCCTCCACGTATTCATATAAAAAAAATCAGCAAAAAGAAGTGAGATAAATTTATTTATGTAAACTAAAATGTCAATAGAAAAAGCAATGTACCATAAATAAAGGAACACGGGCCGCTATCACGGTTTTACCGTTCACATTCTTGAACTGTGTTAATTGGTTTAATGAATGAGCAAATAAGGCTTCCCCCAAGCATAATTTTTTATCGCATCTACGTTCTTAACTATATTAAGAAACATAGAAGGAATTGTAGATGCATGCACCGATGGGCATACCAAACATCCTATCATATAATGGATATATGCTCTCACATATCTACCTAAGTTCTCAACACTCAAGTCATTGGGAACATTACTCAAACTATGCAATGACTTTAAATATATCTGGGATTTCGCCTTCTCACTAACAAATTCATCAGATTCTAGGAGTTCTAAACATAACATCTTGCATTCAGTATTTTTATAATCTTTCCAGGTCACAAGCTCGTCATCAATTGCTAACCCCAATATTCTTACAACGTCATCTAGAGTGGGGACTATCATCTGATTACCCAAAATAAAACAACTATATTCTAAAGAATAACAATTGACAAAAGACATGAATAAATTCATGTCTGACCTCATATTTGAACTCATCTTGTAGACTACGTCAAAACCGGAACCAACAACTCTTTCCAGAAATCGATTGTCTAGAATCCAGTTGGCCAACATATTTTGATGGGTCATGTTGGTTGCCTAAAAGGTAAACAATAAAAAGCATGTCAAAATAAATCTTTTCAAATATAATTCGTCGTCACATTAATTTACGCAATTACATAAAAAAGTTACTTTAATTTTAGAAGGAAAGATGATCCCGATTCTGTAGACGTCAAGACTGGTTTGACCTAAAAATTACCACACAAAAAAGATTAAGTTATACTCTTGTTATTCAAAGTCGAAATCTTTCTTTTTAAAAAAAAACTGAAATACCTCCTTTTATTTTGAACAAAATGAAATATCAGCTCGGCTATTTCATTTTCCAAGGTCATCCCTCACAATGGTATTCCTAACTATTTGATCAGACAAGCAAGAACATTTATGTTCATTGAATAGTAACTGTTTAATACAGTACATTATTTCTAACTGCACACAATTCCTACAACACAGAAAAATTATTATTATTGATATAAAGACACGATTCACGAAGGATCCTTAAATTCGCGTAGTATCATGAAAATTTTCCAATTTGAGAACCCTAAGTTTTGAATGTGAATGGATGACGCAACAATTTGATAGTAAAAATTTACTGCAATGTGAAAGGGACCAAGTTAAAAAAAAAAAAAAAACAAAGATCAGGAAAAAGATAAATAAACTCACTCAGACGATTGAATGAGATAAAGAAGTCAAAATACTTGTAGGGTTCAGGGTTTAGGATTTTTCATTAATTATATACTCCGCCATAGAAGTATTATATTCATTAATTATAAATTTTTCAGTCGGACCAATTATGACATATTTAATTAAATGCAAATTGATGGAATTGATCATTAAAAAATTTGTGGGGAAAAAAATGGAAAAATGTTTTTTTGGTCCAATAACTTAAATATTTTTTGTTTTGGTCCATTAACTTTTCAAAATTTGGTTTTGGTACACTAATTTTTAATTTTTAATGATTTAGGTCCAATTGTTGACGTGACATCTAGACATGTCAGCATTTTTCGGTGTCACGTCAGCATTTTCTAGTGCCACATCAGCATTTGAACCAAAATACCCGAAAACTAAAAGTTAGTATACTAAAACTAAACTTTGAAAAATTAATGAATCAAAACCAAAAAATGAACAAGTTATTGGACCAAAAAGACATTTTCTCGATTTTTCACCTACAAGTTTTTTAATTATCAATTCCATCCATTTGCATTTAATTAAATATATCATAATTAATTTTTTTCAAATTAATGATTTTTTTCATATTTTTTATTGGAAGTAGTAAACTATCTAAAAATTTTAAAATATAGTTAAACATATAATTGAATTTTAAAATATGGATAAATTTAAGATTAAAGTTTTAAAAATAAATATTATTTTATGATAATAAGAGCGAAATTATTATACACATCATTTTTGTTTCGTAAAAAGAAAATCATTTTTTTTAACTTGGTCCTTTTAACATAGCAGCAAATTTATGCTATCAAATTATTGTGTCATCCATTCACGTTCAAAACCTAAGGTTCTCAAATTGTGATTTTTTTAATTATTTTACTCAAATTTAAGGATCCTTCGTGAATCGTGTCTTAATATCAATAATTTTCTGTATGTTAGGAATTGTGTGCAATTAGAAATAATGTACTGTATTAAACAGTTACTATTCAATTAACATAAATGTCCTTGCTTGTCTGATCAAATAATTAATAATACCATTGTGAGGGATGACTTTCGAAAGTTGAAATAACCGAACTGATTTTTCATATTGTTCAAAATAAAAGGAGGGATTTCAGTTTTTGTTTTTTTTTTTAATGAAAGATTTCGGCTTTGGATAACAAAAGTATAACTTAATTTATTCTATGGGGTAATTTTTAGGGCAAACCAGCCTTAACGTCTACAGAATCGAGATCATCTTTCCTGATAAAATGAAGGTAACTTTTTTATGTGATTGCGTAAATTCATGTGACAACGAATACAATTTAGAAAGCTTTATCTTGACATGTTTTTTATTGTTTACGTTTCAGGCCACCAACATGACTCATCAAAATATGTTGGCCAACCGGATTCCAGACAACCGAGTTCTACAAATAGATATTGGTTCCGGTTTCGACGTAGTCTACAAGATGAGTTCAAATATGATGTCAGACATGAATTAATTCATGTCTTTTATCAATTGTTATTCCTTAGAATATAGTTGTTTTTTTATTTTGGGTAATCAGATGATAGTCTTCACTCTAGATGACGTTGTAAGAATATTGGGGTTACCAATTGATGGCGCCTGTGACTGGGAAAGATTATAAAAATACTGAATGCAAGATGTTATGTTTAGAACTCCTAGGATCTGATGAATTTGTTAGTGAGAAGACGAAATCCCAGATATCTTTAAAATCATTGTATAGTTTGAGTAATGTTCCCAATGACGTGAGTGATGAGAACTTAGATAGGTATTTGAGAGCATATATCCTTTCTATGATAGGATGTTTGGTACGCCCGTCGGTGGATGCATCTACAGTTCCTTTTATGTTTCTGAATGTAGATGAGATAAAAAAATGTTTGGGGGCAGCCTTATTGGCCCATTCATTGAACCAAATAACACAGTTCAAGAATGTGAACGATAAAATCGTGATAGCGACCTGTGTTCTTTTAGTTATGGTACATTGTTTTTTCTATTGACACTTTAGTTTACATAAATAAATTTATCTCACTTCTTATTACTGTTTGTGCAGATTTTTTTTATATGAATACGTGGATGGTCTTGCTATAGCTAGTTTGCGTATACGAGAAGAACTAAATCTTCGAGTGAATTTCCTCTGATCATATCGTGGTCTATCTTTGCGAGCAAATTCACTCGAGATAATTATTAAAAATTAGACCAAGCCTGATATGCCCAACTGCTTCAAAAAAATGTAAAAAAATCATATTTTTTCTTCAACACGATTTACAATGTAGTATTTTGGTTAACTGTTTTTTTAATTTTTTATGTCGAATTATATTTGGGCATTTTGATCGACTTAACCTGGATTTTCCTCCTGCCCATCTTCAATCCCAGATGGACGTCGCATATACACACACGCTCCTGATTTGCCTTGAGCAAATTGTACGACATATGCCACATATATGTGCGACGAAGATGGGCCTAGTAGTTCAAGATATTATTGAGCTTTGTGCTCTTCTCGCGTTTCGGAGTGTGAGGCGCACCTGTCCGGGTAAGCATGATTGGGCTGCTCAATTCGCTCAACAAGTCGCGAGTTGAAATAATAGGAAGCTACATTACATATGTCATCCTCAAAGATTGAATGATAC
Organism: Henckelia pumila; assembly: GCF_033568475.1. Lineage (NCBI taxonomy): Eukaryota > Viridiplantae > Streptophyta > Magnoliopsida > Lamiales > Gesneriaceae > Henckelia > Henckelia pumila. The sequence goes on along the minus strand of NC_133123.1, from coordinate 148,097,792 downwards.
GTTGTTTACTTTAAATTAATTTTTCACTTTGTTGAAAATTATATACACTATTATGTGAAATACAACATTATTATGTGTTTTTTTTTTTTTTTTGGATCTGGGTTTTAGTGTACCACCTCCTCATCATGAGGATGAGGAGTAGTTGACTCTGGAGTTTTTGTATGCCTGTGGACTGAGGCTTATGCACAAAATAATCCAAAATTTTGGAGATACTTTATTCATGTTATATTAAAAATTATCGTGCACACATGACTGCAATCATTTTGGCCTATGAACATAGGATGCTTCACTCTTTAGCTAGAAATTATATATTTGAACGATGTTGATTGTTTAGTTTGTATGTTTTCAAACCTGGTTTACGGTGCAACAAATGTTACCATTACCTTTGATTTTGACATTAACTTTAAATTAATGTGGATACAATATAACTTAAATTGTGGCACATGATAAACTTATTATTATCTGATAGAAATCTGATGTTATATGAGTTATATTGGCATACAATATTCTATGTGAAGATATGGTACACTTTGACATAAATTATGGTACAATGTAACGTAAGTTGTGGTGCACACGCACAGGTGGTACAGGGTGTGCCGAAGATTTGGAGCTTTATTTGGACTCGAAGATTGGTTGAGATTTTGAAAAGTAAGTTATTGAATCACTACAAGAATTTTTCAGTTTTAGCCACGGCCACAGTTTTGGCCACGATTTTTAAAACCGTGAAAAAATAGCCACGGTTTATGTTAGCCATGGTTTAACTTAAACCGTGGCAAAAATAGCCACGGTCTATTTTAACCAAGATTTTTGAAAAAATCGTGGATAAATGAAAAACCGTGGATAAATTAGCTACGTGCTTTTGCAACAGATACAACCATCTATTTCAACTTGTTCAAAGAGAATGAAGCAAAAACAGTCATCATACATTTTCTCACCAGCCAGAGATAAAAATGGAGAGAGGGAAAATATTCTTTTCACTGCTTCTCGTCTCATTTTGTAAATGTAAACATTCAGTCAAGTAAAGTAAATGAAACAGAACAAAAACTGGAAGGCTAACGAAAAGCACAAACTCACCGATATATTTTCCATGCATATCAAACAATTAGTAGGGCAGAATAACACGAATATTCAAACTAGTGAGAAAAAACCGAAAATAAAATACATATATGGCTTCCCAAAGAAGTAAAATCGCATAATAACAATATTTAGCACTTACGGATCATTGTGAAAGTTGGCTAGTACACCATGAGAGGGAATAGTCCCACCAAAAAGTTTGTCTCCACTAAGAGAATTGTTAGAAAGATCCCTGTAAAAACAGAGAAAATATGTAATAACCTAATAGTGAATTTCTTCAGATGTGATAAAAAAAAAAAAACTTCATTCAAGTAAAATGAACATATGGTGAAATTTATAAGGAAATGACAAACTTTCTCAAATCACAACATAAGCAAACACCATGATCATAAGATAATTAACCTACACAGTCTTGTCATGGAGGATAAAAGTGATTTCTAAGATATATGGCTCATTCAACCACTAATTATGATATTATCACGAGACCACTTATAAGTAATTTACCTTTGGAGCACCAATGCTATCCACCCTTGTTTCTATGATATTACCATGAGCATCGATCCTCCTTTTAGTTATATCATGTCTTTGGGGGTGTGCAATCGGTCGGTTCGATTACCGACCAAACCGAATAGCATTTAACCGAATTAACCCAATTTATTTTTGGAAAACCGAACCAACCGAATTTATTTGAATAACCGATAAAACCGAACCAATTTAAAAATCGGTTAATTCGACCGAATTAACCGAAATATAAATGAAAAGTTAATCCTAGATCTTGTCATCTTAACAAAAAATTGGAGCTGGAAATTGAAGGTCTAGGCCGATCAAAAGAAGGTTCTTTTCAAGATTCAACATGCTCATCCATTTCAGTAGTTAGGTAATTCAATTTCTCAAGTATGCCGGTCAGCACCTTTGCAAGAAACATAGACATGAACAATTACGAAAAAATTAGAAACAAGCGTAATTATTGCAAGAAATCTCGAACTCTATAATTAGAAACATAGAAATGAACAATTTTTCATAAGCAAGAAGTTTAAACCTTCGGTTGTTAGAAAAACTTTACACATTACTATGATTCCACAAATAAACTACCGAACACCGACTAAGGAAATGAATTATATACCTGATTGCGTGCTTGCACGGAAAGGCTTTTCAAAGATTGGATTTTTGGTTGATGGTTATTCGAACATCTGAAGTTCTCTCTTCGAAGTTCGAATGACGGCGGTAAATTAGGGCAGAACTCGAGAGATTGAATATGAATTTGGCCCATCTGGTTGATATTTTGGGTAAAAAATGACAGCTCATATATGATATGTTGGGCCAAGAATTGGTACCTAAAATATATAATTCAGCCCATATATAACTTAATTAAATATGTTATAATATTTTGGTTATTTCGGTTAAACCGAATTGTGCAAAATAAAAACCGCAACCGAACCGATATAACTGATTTAATCGATTTTTTAGATTTTCAAAACCGAACTACCGAACCGACCGAACCGAATTTCTGAATACTATCGGTTCGGTCGGTTTTTTCGGTTTAACCGAATAGTTGCACACCCCTACATGTCTCTAAAAGAGTAAATAAAACTGTCAATAGTCCTAGTCCTAGGAGAAATATAGGAGTGTGCACCTTATTATCTTTAATAAATCTATGAAATAAATATACTTTGCAGGGTCACATTTCTTTATGGTTCTTATTCATAAGCAATATCTAAATAGCCGCTGGGGAAAAATATCTTTCGCTGAGAGTTCATGTTCTAAGGCAACATGCTTTATAATCTTATTCCAATAACACCCATCCGTTTGAACCTCATTTTGTGGCAGACCCATGTATCATTGCATACTAAGGATAATTGAATAAACGAGTTTATTAGTACTGACAATTTAAAATCATTACAACAATACACTTCCCCACGTAAATCCGAAAAATATTGATTCTGCACAAGTAAATGACATTTTTAAATGAAACCCTTTCTTTTAGATGGAAATAGAACTCTGAGAAGGCATTAAAAGATATAATCTTTCTAACGAACTTACCACATCCAGATGTTGTTCCCCACTTATATCCATAGCATCAAGACTAAGTATAGAGAGCATGGAAGGGCTGGAAAAGTCACATCAAACTGCAATTTAGATGTGATGTAGAAAATCACAATTAATTTTCTAGTCAAATTTTTATTTCAAAGTCATATCAAGTGCATAAAATACAAAGATTCACGAAAAATATGAGTACAGATATTACAATCATGTTTCTCCCGCCACTACCCAATACATTCAAATCATTATGAACATGGCCAAGTGTTCCATTGGGGTGGTCCATATCAGGAGCAACCAAACCTCTTGCCATATCTGAAATTGTATGAATTAAGATTCGAAAACCGAATGCATCTCTTCTATGGAGATAGACCGAGAGATTGATTGATTCAAGTGGATAACTAATGTAAATTAAAAAAATTGACACACCAAACGTACCAAATAAGTTTCTATAGAATGCTCATCTTTTATTAAATAGTAAAAGATGACCTTATTATTAGATAAAAATATAATAACCAGTTCTAAATTCAACTAAATGTCTAACGTCAACTATTTAGGCACTTAAAATTCCTAAAATCTCAATTCTCAAACACGATACCTAAAATCAATCCTATCTAGATTAAATAGTCGCAAAATAGTATTTTTAGCTTTAACATCGCTAAATTGCTAATCGAGCAGCCAATCTTACTAAAATTTCCCAACTTTGCATTTTTATGTCACACATTGAGACCATAAATCCTAATCATTTTAGGCTTCTAAAACATTAACTTATCCAATCTTCTGAATTTTAGAAACTGTCCGAACACAATTTTGAATTTTCCGAAATTTGCCAATAAATTCTAAAATCAATATATGACAATTTAATAACATCCAAATATCCTACTATTAAACACTAAAATTCGAAAATCCTAATTTAATAAATCTGAACTTTCGAATTTAATTCCAAATAAATTCAGAAAAATTAACAATACCTCCAATTGGTTCCAATATGGCACCTACAATCAATAATATATCAAATATCAATAGTTGGAGTTCAAATGGATCGAAAACCCCAAAATTCGAAACCCTATAACTCGAAATATACCTCAAGGAATCGAATCGAATTAAAGCTCCAAAGAATCTCAACCGAAAGCTGGACAGTAGTCGGCGACAGCAAAGGCGACGATGGACGACCGCTGCCAGAATTGGGTTTCGACGGAAGAAGCTCAAAAACAAGGGAAATAGATAGGTACTGGAATAAAGCCCCCAACGAGAGGATTCCAGAACTACTCTCGGATCTAAATTTCGATCACCGACGGTGAGGTGGCGAACTGTTGAAGAAAGGAAAGGGAAGAAAAGTATGGGGAAGATGAGGGGATTGGAGCAGAGGGATATATAGAGCTAGCTGTCAAACGGGTCCCATGGTCGGGTCGGCCCTGAACCCAATACAACTGTTGTGAGTTAGGCAGGTCGGCCCGTAAGTTAGCTTACGACAATAAAAATAAATTAATAAAATTATAATTAATTATAAATATCATTTCATAAGGTCATTTTCAAGCTGAAGAAGCTTTTTTAATTATCAGACAAATAGCGCCCTTTGTCTTTTTTTTATTATTTTTTTTTGTTTTGTTTTTTTATTTATAACGTTTTTTTTTTGTTTTTTGTGTTTTTTTTTAAATTGTATTTATAGTGGTTGTAATTTTATCCTATAAATACACATTAAATTTTTTTAAATATATATATAAATTTCAACTAATAAAAATAATAGTTATTTTTTATTAAATATAATTAATGAATATTAAAAATATATTCATGATAAATTACGTATACAGGAATATATTAAATTTATATATTGATAGTGTAAATTAATAGTGTGTTTTATTAAATAATAGTTGAGATATTTGAAATGAGTGTGGGGTCCATAAAAGAGTTGTTTGAGGTTTTTATTATAGTGGAGAGTTGAATGAGATTTTTTGTTTTTGATGTGGCGTTGATGTGGCGGAGTGGGGACCACAAAAGAGTGGTGGGGAGAGGTTTACCATTGTGGATGCCCTAAATAAATATTAATAAAAATATATTAATAAAAATTTAAATTATTGATTTCATGTGTGTAAATTTTATATAAAGTAATTAATACAAAAAAAATTCATAACTTTTATTAAAAAATACATATATCATAATAAAAATAAAAATAAATTATTAATCCTCCAGGCCCGCGGGCCAACCCGCGCGGGTTGCGGGCCTAGATGGGCCACCTTTTGTTGGCTTAAAAAAATGTCAACCCAACCCACTTAAATTGTGTGGCAGGCCGAGCCGATCCGATGGGCCTAACCCAAATTAACGGTATATATATATATATATATATATATATATATATACTAGCATATTTGCACGCACGATGTGTGTGACGAAAGTTTTTTTATATTTAATTTCAATAAAAAAATTTAATAAATTTATAGCAATAAAAATAATTTTTTTGTTAAGAATGGTCACCCTAAGTAGTTAAAATTTTATTTTTGTATACGATAATAATGTATTTTTAAAAAAAAAATCAATTAATTAACTAATAATTATGATAAAAATAAAATAAAAAATTTCAATTAGTTGATAAAAAAATTTGAATCAAGTTCTCATATTGAAATATTTCGTGATTGAAAATTTACGTGGGAAAATAATTAGATTATAATTTGCTAACTTAACCACGGTTTTGTCACTAGCCACGGTTTTGAAAACCGTCACTAAGTAGCCACGGTTTAGTAAAAACCGTGGCTCACTGCCCCGGTTTTGGAAAGCTTGTGGGTTTTAACCACGGTTTCCAAAAACCTAAAACCGTTGCTAAATTTAGCCACGGTTTTTTTAAAAACATTGAGTACGTGACTATTCAAATGATTTTTTTGCAGTGAATGTGTGAATATCAAATATTTAGGTCAGTGTCCTTCAAATTTTCTATGGTGTTTTGAGGTATTAAGTCGTATTTAAGATTTAAATTATGATGATGAAATTAAAATACGAGCCTTAAGATTTGGTTTAAAATTGAACCGATCGAAAAAATAAACTTTAATTAGATGAAATTATATAATTCATAAGATACAAGTATACAGTAAATAAAATAATCTATGCGGTGGACTAAAGTTTTGGGTCGAGGAACGTTTATGTTAAGGGTCGTGTATCAACACTTGGGTCGAGATAACTAAATTTGGGTTATGTTTCATCTGTACGTAGGTTATGCCGACATTTATTTTATTTGAGTACGACGGTGAATGGGAAAGTAGTGAGGATCATATTCTTATATTTAAATGGCCTTCATTGTCGAATGGTATATGGGCAGCGATTCATCTCGATGACGATATTTGTTCCATTGAATAATTATGAAAAAATCTCGGTTCAGTCCTAAATGTTTGGACACATTTTCGGTTCAGTCCTAAATGTTTGGACGTTCCCGGTTTGGTCCTAAATATTTCTCAAAAGTTTTCGATTCAGTCCTAAATGTTTATACGTTTCCGGTTTGATCCTAAATGTTTTCCAAAAGTTTCCGGTTCAGTCCTAAATATTTTTACATTGCCGATTTCGTGCCAAATATTTCTCAAAAGTTCCCGATTTGATCCTTCCATCTACTCGTGTGTTAAAACTAACACCGCATAGTGTTATATCATTTATGATTGAGTTTTATATTATTTATTATATATTTAACATTAAACAAGTTGTAAATAAAACACAAATTTATTAGAGCTTTTATCCAAATTTAAATCAATTTTACACAATGTTCAAAATGAAAATATTAAATTCATGATGCTACAAAATAAAAACTTAAATAAAATAAACGAAACTTGAGGAATTAAAATTTAATGATGTTATTTCACATTTCTATTAATTTTGTTATATTCTCATTCACGATGCTTGCACATTTAAGAAAAAATCTGGAGGTTGGAAAAAGATATATATCTTTTTAAAACTTTTTTTATAATTTAAAAAATTAGTATTTAAGAAAAATTTACTATTAAATAAAACTTAATTTCATATCACTACTTCAACAGTGGTCAAATAATTCATTATATTTTCTCAATTGTTAACCATAAGTATTCTTCTCTTGAAAAATTTGTTGAAAATTTCAAATATTTTGTGAAATAAGTAATACTAGTTATTTGATAAAACATTTGTTTATTTGTTTGTGATTGATAATTTTTTTAACTATAAGATTGCACGGTTCAATTATTTTTTTATTCTATAATTTTATTTTGCATAATTTATATTATATTCATTTGAAAGAAATTCTTGTTCATTTATTATTATTATTATTATTATTATTATTATTATTATTATTATTATTATTATTATTATTATTATTATTAGCTTCTATTTTATTTAACTTTGTCTTTTGTTTGTAAGTTTTTTTTTATCACACTTTGTTTGTAGATGGAAGGACCAAATCGATAACTTTTGGAAAATATTTAGGACGAAATCTGGAACCTAAAATATTTAGGGCTGAACTAGAAATTTTTTAAAACATTTGGGACCAAACCGGGAACATAAAAACATTTAGGACTGAATCGAGAATTTTTGAAAAACATTTGGAACCAAACCGGGAACGTTCAAACATTTAGGATTGAACCAGGAATGTGTCCATATATTTAAGACTGAACCGAGATTTTCCCCGAATAATTACGAAGTGAGATATATAGAATTCCGACTTCTTGTCCCATATACAAGAAGTCAAATATATTCCTCAATCTCAATGTTGTCCCATATACAAGAAGTGAGATTTATAGAATGGTATATGGGCTGCGATTCCTCTTGATGACGATATTTGTTCAATTTACAAAAAGAAATACAAATATTTATGTGATATCCTAGTAGGATACTCCGGGTGGCCAAAACCCCGGGTGGTACCCTGCAAGCCGGGTGGTCGGGATAGCGGAGCAGGTCCTAGCCCGACTATCTTTAGGGAGTGTGATGATATCCTAGTAGGATACCCCGGGTGACCAAAACCCGGGGTGGTACCCTGCAAGCCGGGTGGTCGGAACAGCGGAGCAGGTCCTAGCCCGACTATCTTTAGGGTTTGGTGATATAACCCGGGGAGTATAAGCACTCGGGAGACCCCGGGAGGTCCGGGTGGCTAGAAACAGCCACGTCTGCTTAGAGTGTGCCAGGAGCAAATCCCCGACCAAATCATTATGGACAATGCTCTAACGGAGTGGGCTTTTTTCTGGAACTACGGATGTCTAAATCACACGTGATGGCCGTCCCATCACCCTAAAAGCCGTCATTCAGCCCATACCCAGTAATCATTGAAAGCCCAAGGGGGCCATTATAAAAGCAAGAGAGGACTCACTCTCAAAAAACAACGAGAATTCACCCATCTTTTCCGCCCTGGAGTTTCCTCACCTCCGGGTAGTCATTTTGTGATAATCGCATCATTGGCGCCGTCTGTGGGAAAGTGAGTCTAAGGCGTAGATATGACCATCTTCGATGATCCTGAAAGCTCTCTTCGAGCAGTGGCCGCAATCTAGGAGCAAATGAACGCTATGGTGGACGCGGCTGTACAAAGAATCATGGCGATACAACAAGGAGAAAAGGAGGGTCAAAGGAAGGATAATGAAAAAGAAGTAGAAGGGGAAGAAGAGCCAGGACCGAGGCCCGAGAAAGAGAAGAGTAAAGGCATATACGTGGAGGATGAGGGAAATTCACATGCAGGATCGGCAAATGTCACCATAACAGGGGAGCTGGAAATGTTGAAACAAAAAATACAAAAACTGAAGAATACTGACCCGCGGGAATCTTCGCGGGTCAAAAGTTTGGGCTGTCCCTTCTCTCCGAAAATCATTGGGGAGCCATTGCCAATCTATTTCAAGTCTGCCAAAATCAAAGAATACGATGACAACGCTGATCCCGAGGAGCATGTAACCCGGTTTGAGAACGTGGCAATGTTGCATTGTTATGGTGATCAAATCAAGTGCAAGGTATTTCTAACTACCTTGGTGGACTCCGCCCAGAGATGGTTCGAAAATCTGGAAGAAAGAAGCATTAAGACTTTCAAAGAATTCCGGGAGGTCTTTTTGCAACACTTCAGCAGCAGCAAGCGATACAAGAAAACTACTCTCAGCCTCGTCGAGATAAAGAAGCTAAACGAGGAGTCTCTAAGAGCTTATATTAAAAAGTTCAATAGAGTGGCCCTGGAAGTGCCTGCATGTGCACCAGAAACCAAAATCACTGCTTTCACGCAAGGGCTTAGAGAAGGAGAATTTTTCCGGTCTTTGGTCAAGAGGGCCCCCCGGTGCTTCGAGGACCTCTTGGCTCGAGCCGAGAAATATATCAATATGGAGGAGGCCCAGTGACAAAAGAGGGAGAAGGATAGGAGGGAAGAGCAGAAGGAGAAAGGAAACCAGGGTAGTCAAGGAAGAAGAAGGCAGGATCAACCGGGGAGGCTTGCTGCTTTTGCTCCTCACAGGGTAGCCCGGGATGGGGAAATCCACTTGTGTGAGGAGAATGTCCAGCCGTTGCCTCCAAAAAGGCCGGGAAAATACTGTTCGATACACCGGGTTAACACACACGACACTAGCGAGTGTCGGAGGCTCATCGTGGAGCCAAGACAGCCTGTGCTCGAGGAAACAAAGCATGTGGAGAAAAAGCAGAGGGGACGCCCTTGGGTACCCCGGTTTGACATCTCGCGAGACAATAGGCCTGACCCCTCAAAAGCCCAGGAGGTAACGCCACGGGGGCCTGACAAAGGACCCCGAGAGGGATCTTCCAAAGGGGTGATCAACATGATTTCGGGAGAATCCACTGATGGGGACTCTAATAGGGCGCGAAAATCTTGGAGCAAAAGAGAAGTCCTGGGAATCGAGGCCCGAAGACCAGACCCCTACCCGGTCATTACATTTGGGATTGAGGATCTGGAAGGAGTATGTCTACCCCACAACGATGCTTTACTCATCCGAGCGCAGGTGGCTAATTATGACATAAGAAGGGTGTTCGTGGATTCGGGAAGTTCTGTGAATGTCATTTTCCAGGATGCATTCGAACAAATTGACTTGCGGGGATGTGAGGTTAACCCCGTAAAAACATCCCTGCATGGATTTGCAGGACATACCATTCGGCCCAAAGGAGAAGTGCGGTTGCCTATTACGTTAGGATCGGGCGATACAAAGAAGACTGTCATGGCCCTCTTCACCATGGTGGAGGCCCCCTCTTCCTACAATATCATCCTAGGAAGGCGGCCTTAAATGCCTTTAGGGTTGTGGCTTCCGCTTACCACCAAAAGATCAAATTCCCGGTGGGAGATCGGGTGGGCGAAGTAAAGGGAGATAGCACTCCTCTCGAAGGTGTTATGCGGACACCATCCGAGTGGATAACAAGAGGGCACGAAGGACGGAATGGAGGGATGGTTCCAGACAGGAAGAGGTGTGCGCGGTAGGAGAAGTAAAAGAAGAGTATGAGGAGGTGGAGGTAGTGCCTGGACAGCCGGGGAGGATCGCCCGGGTGGCTCGCGATATGGAGCCTGCTTTGGCTGAGCAATTAAAGACCTGCCTGACCCAGAACGCGGATGTGTTTGCCTGGTCTCCTAAGGAGCTAACTGGAGTCCCGGCACATTTGGCAGAGCATAGGCTAAATATGCTCCCAGGATCCCGGCCTATCAGACAAAAGAAGAGACACTTTGGGGCAGAAAAAGACAAGGTCATTGCTGAGCAATTCCGGGAACTGCTGGAAGCAGAGCACATCAAGGAGGTACAGTTTCCTACTTGGTTATCTAACGTAGTGCTGGTGCCCAAGAGTACAGGGAAGTGGAGAATGTTTATGGATTTCCGAGACTTAAACAAAGCTTGCCCCAAGGACTGCTATCCCCTGCCCCGGATTGATCAGTTAGTAGATTCTACCTCTGGTTATGAGCTGCTCTGCTTTATGGATGCGTACCAGGGATACCATCAAATTCCCCTGGCTAGGGAGGATCAGGATAAGGTCAGTTTTGTTACATCAGGGGGAACGTTTTGTTATGTGGTTATGCCTTTTGGGTTAAAAAATGCAGGAGCCACCTATCAAAGGATGATGGATAGAGTTTTTCAAAATCAATTGGGCCGGAATGTGGAGGTGTATGTGGATGATATTCTGGTGAAATCCAGGACTCAGGACCACTTTATTCCTGACTTGGAGGAAATCTTTGGTACCTTGCGAAGGTACGGGGTGAAGCTTAACCCGGCTAAGTGCGTGTTCGGAGTGAAAAGCGGGAAGTTCTTGGGATTTGTAGTGACCGAGAGAGGAATAGAGGTAAACCCGGAGAAAGTAAAAATCCTGAGGGAGATGCCGTCACCATCCTCCATTAAGGAAGTGCAGCGATTGACTGGAAGAGTCACGGCCCTGTCTCGTTTCATTGCTTGGTCTGCCCATCGGAGTCATCCTTTCTTTCAGGTGTTGAGGAAGGCTCAGAGGTTTGGATGGAGTGAGGATTGTGAATGGGCTTTTCAGGAATTAAAGGAGCATCTGGAAAATCTGCCCATCCTGGTTAAGCCCGAGCCAGGGGAGAGATTGTGGGTTTATATCTCTACGACAGAGTTTGCTGTGAGCACGGTGTTAATAGAGGAAGAGGGAGGAGATCAAAAGCCAGTTTATTATGTAAGTCACGCTCTGAAGGGGCCAGAGAACCGATACAGCGAAATGGAAAAGATGGCCCTGGCCCTTATTTTGACTGCCCGGAAGCTCCGACCTTACTTCCTGTCGCATCCGGTCACTGTCCTGACTAATAGCCCCTTGGCCGGGTGATGACTCAGTCGGATGCTTCAGGTCGATTGGTCAAGTGGGCAGTAGAGTTGGGAGAATATGATGTAGAATACAAGCCTCGGGTGGCTATTAAGGCACAAGCTTTGTCTAACTTTCTGACCGAGGTCATCACCTTTGGTCAGGAGGAGGTGTGGAGAGTTTTTGTGGACGGAGCCAGCAGTTTGAAAGGGAGCGGGGTGGGAGTAATCCTTTTTTCTCCCACTCAGGAGAAGACTAAGGTTGCAATAAGATTATCCTCTTTTAGATCTAATAACGAAGCGGAGTATGAGGCGGTGGTCGCAGGTTTGAAGTTGGCCCGGGAGGCAGGAGCAGGGCATGTGATTGTGTATTCAGATTCCCAACTGGTAGTGCAGCAAGTACAGGGGGAATTTAGCATCAGGGAGAAGAGATTACAAGAGTACGTGGGGCTCATCAAACAACAAGGAGAGGAATTTTCTAGCTGGAGCATTGAACAAATTCCCAGGGAGCATAATGCTGAGGCGGACGTCCTAGCCCGGATGTCATCATCCCTGACTAGTATTGATAGCCGGGAGGTGATACAGCAGTCCAGATCGGTGATGACCATAGAGGGAAAAGTAGAGGAGACCGTGGAAGAATCCTGGATGACTCCCCTCACCAAGTACCTGCAAACGGGGGTCCTTCCTGGGGATGAGGCACACGCCCGGAAGCTCAAGAGGCAGGTAACTCGATTCACCCTGGTTAACGAAAAATTGTACCGGCGGTCCTTTCAGGGTCCCTTGCTAAGGTGTCTAGCCAGGGAATAAGTGGGTTATGTGCTTCAGGAAATACATGAAGGCTGCTGTGGCGATCACGGAGGGGTACTGAGCCTGGCCCGGCGTACTTTGCTAGCAGGATACTGGTGGCCCACCTTGCAACAGGATGCCCGGCAGGTAGTTAAAACATGTGAAGGGTGTCAAAGGTTTGGGAACTTCTCTCGAAAACCAGCGGCAGAGTTACAGACAGTGTGGGCCTCGTGTCCTTTTGATCAGTGGGGCATGGACATTGTGGGATCGCTCCCTCCGGGCCCCGGGCAGAAGAAGTTCTTACTAGTAGCGGTGGATTATTTCTCTAAGTGGGTAGAGGCCGAACCCTTGGCAAAAATCACGGAAGAAGCGGTGCTGGGATTTATTTGGAAGAACATTGTTTGCCGATTCGGCTTGCCCCGGAAGCTCGTCTCGGACAATGGGAGGCAGTTCCAGGGAAAGAAAATGAAGGATTGGTGCACAGAGATGAAGATAAAGCAGACATTCACCTCCGTAGCATATCCGCAGGGCAATGGACAAACGGAAGTAACTAACAGGACCATCATCCAATCCCTGCAGACCCGGCTCTTTGGGGCGGGTAAGAGTTGGGTGGAGGAGGTCCCCGGTGTGTTATGGTCTTATCGCACTACCCCGCGGATGGCCACAGGGGAAACACCTTTCAGCCTGGTATATGGATCCGAGGCCGTGATCCCAGTAGAAATTGGACAGATCTCCCCACGGGTGAAAGCCTACCATGAGGGAGAAGCCGGGGATCGAACGCAAGAGCTAGACCTGGTTGAGGAGAAAAGAGAGCAGGCCGCTATCCGAACTGAGGCTTATCGAAGTAGAATAATCAAGGCGTTCAATCAGAAGATCAAACCCCAAGATTTCCAGATAGGAGACTTGGTTTTGAAGAAGGTTAACCCAGCAGGTGAGGTGAGAAAACTAGAAGCAAAATGGGAAGGACCTTACAAAATAACTCGAAGGGTAGGGAGTAACGCCTGGTACTTAGAAGAGGGCCGGGGCAAGGCCCTACAAAGGCCCTGGAACATGGTGTATCTTAAGTCTTATTACTCTTGAAAGTGCAAAACGCACCTGTAAATTATGTTTCTGCCGGTTATATAAAAATTATGTTTGTATTTATTATAAGCACGAACACAAAAAGTCCAGGTGATCCGCCACCCTGGCACCACAGTAAACCCAGGTGATCTACCACCCTGGTACTCAAACGCCCGTGGTAATTCACGAGCATTGTAAGTCCAGGTGATCCGCCACCCTGGCACCACAGTAAACCCAGGTGATCTACCACCCTGGTACTCAAACTCCCGTGGTAATTCACGAGCACTGTAAGTCCAGGTGATCCGCCACCCTGGCACCACAGTAAACCCAGGTGATCTACCACCCTGGTACTCAAACGCCCGTGGTAATTCATGAGCACTGTAAGTCCAGGTGATCTGCCACCCTGGCCCCACAGTAAACCCAGGTGATTTACCACCCTGGTACTCAAACGCCCGTGGTAATTCACGGGCACTGTAAGTCCAGGTGATTCGCCACCCTGGCACCACAGTAAACCCAGGTGATCTACCACCCTGGTACTCAAACGCCCGTGGTAATTCAAGAGCACGGTAAATCATTATCCACTAGACAATGGAAAACAAACGGTTTTCTTTAAACATTACAAGCTCATAACAAAGGGATAGGCAAGAATAAAAAGCTTTTTAGAATAAAGAAAAATCTGTCATTCAAATAAAGGAAAGATTACAAAAGGCAGCTTACAAAAAGTATCTACTGAAAAAGAAAAATCAAAGTCTATGGATTAAAATCTAGGGCAAGGTTGTTTTCTACTGAGGTTCTTCTCCCTTGCCCATTGACCCGGAAGGCAGAGAAGCAATGGCCTGGTTAAGATCAGGAACCCCCTGCTGAACTAGCCCGGCCTCCTCGTATTGCGCTGAACAAAGATCAAAAACTTGGGTGAAAAATTCAAAGGACCTATCTATTACTATTTTTTCGAACTCTTGAGAAGACAGGAAAGTTTGTTCCAGTCAGCCTCAGAACTTGACCGTGCCTCCAAAGCTTGTATAGTGTCCGAGGCCACGAAATGATACATATCTGCCTCGGTACGGGCCACGGTCAGCATAGCCTGCATTTTCTCTGCAGAGAGTTGGAGTCCTTCCGCCCTTTGCTGGGCTACACCATTTTCTTCCTGGGTCCGGCGTAGGTCTCCCGACATCTCCTCTAGTTGGGACCGAAGGGATGCAATTTCCCTTGAGTATTGGTCTTGGGCATCTGATAGCTTCTTCCGCAACTTCTCCTGCACTTGAGTAACCTCCGCCCGCGAGCTCTCTACGGCAGAGCGCATCTCTGCTTCATGCATCTCCTGAATGCTGGCGGCTCGTAGCCGGAGTTGGGTCATGTGCTCCTCGAAGGCATGACTTTTTTCTCTTTCCCGGTTAAGGTTAGAGTTCGTCTCCTCCAGGGCATTGGCCAGCATGCATAAACCCTGTAAAACGAATATGAATTAAAACTGAGGAAAGAGAATGGTGGTAATAAAGTACGAGATCTAGACGCACCGTATAGGCATGAGAGATGCCTTTCGAGAACTTAGAGGTAACACCCCTCACCGACAGGGAAGTCCGTTCATCAGAAGACAACAAACTTTGGACCGCAGCAGCCTTAGAGGAGGTAGTCCCTGTAAGGAAGAGGGGAAACCGCGAGTTCCAGGTAGAAGGCTCTACTTGATTTCCCCAAGCACAACCCAAGTGCTCCATACTGGATGGTTGAGTGTCCCATCTCATCACCAGGGGCCTATCTTGCTTAACAGCATCCTCCGCGTCAGATAGAATGATCATATCTGGTTCCCGGGTAGCTTTTCTCTTACGCTGAGACAAGGGTATCACGTCCTCCAAGTCCTCGGCGGACAAAGACAGCTGCATTTGAGATTCCGACTGGGGGAGCAGTCAATCCTATATCTCGGCATTCGGAGACCCCCTGGGCCGTAAGAAGGGGAGAAGCACCGGGAAGGATAGTCTGGACCGGGAGAATAGTAGCAGAGACAGGCGGACGCTGGAGGCCGGGTAAGATAGAGCGGCTCTCTTCTTCTTCCCGGGCTTTTTTCCTCTTCTCAACCAAAGCCTGGGCTTTGGCTTTAGCGGCTTGCCTCTCTGCAGCCCGGCGAGCAAACTCCTCCCTCATCATATCGGACGAATCTACACCAAAAGAAGCATATCAATTCAAGATATTTAAAAAAAAAAAAGGATAGCACAAATTACCAGGTTGAGCTCCCGGGGCACCATATGCATCGATCACCTGGTTAAGGGTATCTTCCACCCGGGTACTCAACCCGTAGGCTATCATGTTCTCGTGTGTTAAAAGGACAGGAGAAGAAAAGTTTTTATTGCCCACTAAGGCCAGGCTGCGAACATAAGGCTCCTCGACTTTATAATGGTCAGGGAGCTCAGGTTGCGGGGGAAGACTGGACAGAAACCCGGTCCTAAAGACAAAAGGCGCCGGGGGACGGATGAAAAAATACCTTTCTTTCCATCCCTTCAAAGAAGAGGGAATATCAGTAAGAAAACGGGCGTTTAGCCGGGCAGCTAGGGAAAAGGCCCCTTCGTTATATCGGCAGGTAAAAAAATAATGAAGCACGAGAGAGGTGATAGCTAAATTATGCATTTTAAAAATAATGTAGGTAGAGGCCATAATGCGGAAGGAGTTGGGGTGGAATTGGTTGACAGGAACTCTGAAGAAATTGGCAACTGCCATGTAGAAGGGAGGAATAGGAAATCGAAGACCACTGTGGATTTGGTCTCGAAAGAAGGTATAACAGCCTGCCGAAGGGGTGTCGGGGGTGCTCCCTGGTAACGGGCGGAATAGCGAATACGACAAGGGAATTTCCCCTGAACCACGTAATTCCTCCGCAGCACCTTGAGATAGAGTGCTGGGAAGATAAGTATACCAACCTAGGGCTGGAGGGGCAGAGGAAAGGGGCGTAGGGTTCTTAACTTTCTTCTTGCCTTTTCCCTTCATGTGGGAAATTGAAGCCGCGGAAGTTTTAGAATGGGAGGTTTTTCTAGAAAAACGCGGCCGGGGAGGAAAAGTAGAGGCGGAGCGAGCATCGCTCGAACTATCTCTTGGAACTTCATCTCTGGGCGAGCCTTTGGAATTTGCCCCAGAGGTGGAGGAGGTACCGGTAGACATAAGAGAAGAAGGAACTTACAGTTTAAAGAGCAAATAAGAAATGTCAAAGGAACGGGTAAGGGAAGCAGAAGAAAGGAGCGAAAATCCGAAAGACGATCGTGCAGGAAGAAAGACGATGAGTAAAATAATGGGGGGTCATGCGGATTAAATACTCGAGAGGGCCAAAGCGATCTGAGTCGTTTGTTTTGAATTCAACGGCACAGATGATAGTAGCGTGCTCCAGAAGCTGAAACGACCTCTGACAGAATCTCTGACATACGCATTACGAAGCGTTTAGGGCTAACGTAAGGATAGGGTCATCGCTAGATCACCTGGGAGTGTGGTGATATCCTAGTAGGATACCCCGGGTGGCCAAAACCCCGGGTGGTACCCTGCAAGCCGGGTGGTCGGGACAGCGGAGCAGGTCCTACCCCGACTATCTTTAGGGAGTGTGATGATATCCTAGTAGGATACCCCGGGTGGCCAAAACCCCGGGTGGTACCCTGCAAGCCAGGTGATCGGGACAGCGGAGCAGGTCCTACCCCGACTATCTTTAGGGAGTGTGATGATATCCTAGTAGGATACCCCGGGTGGCCAAAACCCCGGGTGGTACCTTGCAAGCCGGGTGGTCGGGACAGCGGAGCAGGTCCTAGCCCGACTATCTTTAGGGAGTGTGATGATATCCTAGTAGGATACCCCGGGTGGCCAAAACCCCGGGTGGTACCCTGCAAGCCTGGTGGTCGGGACAGCGGAGCAGGTCCTAGCCCGACTATCTTTAGGGAGTGTGATGATATCCTAGTAGGATACCCCGGGTGGCCAAAACCCCGGGTGGTACCCTGCAAGCCGGGTGGTCGGGACAGCGGAGCAGGTCCTAGCCCGACTATCTTAAGGGTGTGATGATATAACCCGGGGAGTATAAGCACTCGGGAGACCCCGGGAGGTCCGGATGGCTAGGAAACAGTCACGTCTGCTTAGAGTGTACCAGGAGAAAATCCCCGACCAAATCATTATGGATCATGCTCTAACGGAGTGGGCTTTTTCCTGGAACTACGGATATCTAAATCACACGTGATGGCCGTCCCATCACCCTAAAAGCCGTCAGTCAGCCCATACCCAGTAATCATTGAAAGCCCAAGGGGCCATTATAAAAGCAAGAAAGGACTCACTCTCAAAAAACAACGATAATTCACCCATATTTTCCGCCCGGGAGTTTCCTCACCTCCGGGTAGTCATTTTGTGATAATCGCATCATTATGTATGAAATTGTATTGTGTAAATTTCCTCTGCAATGAATGAAAAAACACTCAAAAAGACAAACTTTTCCGCAGAAGGCCACACTCAAGAATATCGAAGATCCCAAGACTAAAGGTGAGATTTGTTATGCTCATCCGCATGATATATGTACCCTTGCCATTAAAGAAATCTTGGAACGATTTTTGCGCCTTAAAATTTCTAATAAATCCACCAACAAATTAAACACCACATCAAAAAATTTAAAATATAAATTCTTCATTTTCAAGCTCTTGGTCACTTTAGAGGGTTATATATTTGAGGTGCCGTTGTGTAGCAAATATGGTATTATTAATTTAAAAATTACAAGACTTTGGAAAACTCAATTTTTTTTAAAAAAATATACAAGTACTAACTATATTTTTTTAAAAGTTAAAACAAAATTTTAATTGTTTAGATGTTTTGCAGATTGTATTAATTCATATAATAAATACACGATAAATGATATAATATCATAATTTGAGTGTGAAAATAAGCTGAGAATCTGAGATATTTTTATTTATTTATTTATTTTTAAAAAAACACTATCTGTTATAACGGGGATTTTGGTGGACCCCTACATGTTTATCATAATAAAAGGAAAAATACAAAAGAGGGAGATTAGACCAAGACCTCTCGAAAAATTTCAAAAGTCATAATAAAGCATCAAAATTAAATAAAAACTGTTTTAATCCTAAGATAAGGTAGACCAGACTTATCCAATCTACAAATCCTTTTAAGCCTTCCAGTGACGTCTTGCAGATGTAAAATGACCGAACCAGTGTCCAACCAAGGTTAGACAATTCATCTGCCGCTCCATTTGCTTCTCTGTAAACATGAGATTTCCGCACCTCTGACGTGTTAAGTATCCCCTGAATCGAATCTAAGTCAAAATCCTAGTGAGTTCCCAAGATTAATTGTCAGCATCCAGCATTGCTAACGCCGCCAAGGAGTCCACTTCCAACCAAAGAGGAAACAAGTTATACAATTTGCACACCTGTAAACCCCTAAGAATGGCAAGTAATTCTACTCGAGTGTTAGAACCAACTCCAATCGAGTCATGAAATGCAAGAACCGTCTGCCCAGTGTGATCTCTGATAATTCCATCGATGCCAGACTCCCCTTAAATTTTTGAGTAGTCGTCTGTATTCAGATTGAAGTAACCGATCTCAGGGGCCAACCAACATACTATCTGTGTAGTAACCCGTATCCAGAATTAGCGATTAATGAGTATATTAATCGTGTATTCATGTTTAGATTAAGTAAAACATGATTAAGGAAATCCCAAATGGGTTAACGAAGTCCAGAAATGGATTCAGGACACTCAAAATAGTTGGGAAGGTCCCGAGGATCCGGAGGGTTCGGAAGCTCCGAACCAAGTCAGGAGGCTCCGAACTGGATCGGAGGATCCGAACTCAGGATCGGAGGCTCCGAAGTGGATCGGAAGCTCCGTCGGTAAGATCGGACGTTCCGATCGGGACCAGGGCATACGTTATCGTTTACGTCAGCAAGGTGACGTCATGGCTGACGTAATATTGGGCGATCGGACACTCCGAAGATAGGATCGGAGGATCCGATCGTGTTCGGACGTTCCGAACCGGGTTCGGAGGCTCCGAACTCTGTCTATAAATAGAGTTCCGAAATTTCATTTTCAACTCGCACCTCTCCTTTTCCTCTCTCTGATTCCTAAGCCTTCTAACTCAGATCTAGGGAGTTCTAGGCATCCTATTGGGAATCCGAAAGTGGCATAGCGATCCAGGCGTCGAGGCGGAGCTGTGGCCTAGTTTTGAGGCAATTGTCATCAGCAGGCTGACGACGGACGCAGGTATAGCTATGGTCTCCTTAAATTATTTAGGAGTATGCAATAGCTTAATTAAGGCTTTTAGAGCTTAATTATTAATGCATGGGTATTTGCATTGTAGAGCTAATATAGGCTTGGAACCTAGAGTGGGACTGCTAGGAACTGCCTGTAGTAAGGTATGCAAGTACAGACTAAGATTGCCAGCGGGTTTTGCATGCTTATATGTTGCATTTTGTATGTCATTTATTATGCAGCATGTGCATATCATATTGTGTCTGTCCATCTTGTGAGATGAGCCACGTAGGGTCACTCAGCCCTGTCTGGACGGTTGATGTCTAGTGCCCAGTGACTGACGGGTCATGGGTGATTAGCATCTGGGGACACAGTCCACGTCCTGTAGAAATGAGCAGCGTACGCAGGGTTTGCTCCCCGGGTTGTACCACTCATGTCCTAGGCGCCATTACTGAGCAGTTATATATAGTTATCCCAGATATGGATACCCTATCATTTGCATGCATCATATTTGTATGTTTTACCCAGTGCTTTCGTATTGAGCTTAGAGCTCACGTCCAGTCTTTTCTGTGTATTTGGACACCCCGTTCGATGGGGCAGGTGTAGGTGCAGGATTGAGCACCCGAAGCTTGGAGTAGCCAGTGACCAGTGAAGACAGCAGGATTAGCTGTAGGTTTTGCCTTTAGGCTATTTATTCGATTTGGTTGTATAAATCAAATTTATTTAACCGGTTGTATTCTGCCGGTCTGTTTTTACTTAAGTCTTCCGTAGCGATTTATTTAATGCATGTTTAATTATGCTCTTAACTCTGATTAGGTAGCGGATCCGGGTAGGGTCGCTACATTTATTGGTATCAGAGCATATACATGCAAGAGACTTGGGATATAGTAATAAAACTTTGGGTTATCCTTATAAGATTGATGAGACCTTGGAAGAGGTGATGAGACGGCGATTAAGTTGCCCGAATACTATCATCATCGGCAGGACTTCTGAAGATTTGGCTTATGGGATTCTAGCAAGTGCGGACAGGAGTGGTGGATCGTGTCCGAGTTTTCAAGATTTCTACTCAGGTGGATCCTAGTTTTGGATCGAGTACCGGATGCTAGAGGCAGTGGCAGAGGATTGGTGGGGACTTACTTGATGCTTGCATCTGTACAGTCATTACCATGATGACACTACTCTGAAGATTCTCTACTAGTAGTTGGAAAGATTATCAGATAGACCTTCACCAGAGAATGCCTCGAGTGCCTAAAGCATGACAGGTTTCGAGCGTGAGGTCTTTAACCTCATGCAGTACATGGTTTTTCCGGTATGCTGATATCGATGCGTTCGGTAGGCACACGGGAGACTTCATGTTCAGAAGCATGATTTGGTTACAAGAAGAACACTGATGGTAGATCGTGAGCAGAAGGGGTCGACTGACATGCACTGACGCAGAGCATAGCTGGATAGCTATCACGAGCCATTTATCCGGAGTTCTTCGTAGGGGTACATGTAGAGAGACTTGATCGGGAGTATTCTTGTATCGATGCGTGTGTCGATTAGAAGCTTCATGCTCAAGAAACGAAGACCAGTACGATGATTTAAATACTGTATTGATGTAGTTGTCAACAGTATTTTAGTTGTAATGAATCGTCATATTTTGGTTGTACCATTTCAAGTTCGATTGTACATTTCATTGTATTTTGAATATTGTATGTATTACATGAGATTGTAATAAAGAGAATTGTACATAACTTGAAATAAGTGATACATGTTTTATTTATCCAGCAATTCGTGAATGATTGCAAGTGATTTTGCTAGGATTGGCATTGTTTTAGTTGATTAGTGTTCAACTATTGCAGCTCATGAGATTTGAGTGGGCCGACTGTGACTGTTTGACTTATGGTTAGTCTAGGCGTTTTCCTAGGATTGACCTAGTTATTCAAAGTGGACTATGATAGTGCCAGCGATGAGTGGACTCATCTAGAGGAATTAGGCATAGTGTTCGGTTTAAAACATTTGGGCTTTGTTCTAGGTTGTTTTCTTAGAACAGTAGGTTGTCTGACCTTCGTTAGGTTGAGACTTGTGATGATGGGTTTTCATCGGGGTACCAGGTCCAGTATATGCCGAGAGTTGTGGACTATGACCAGGACTAGACGTGATGGGGCGCGACCCTATGCCAGTGTTACTCTGGGAGTCTTTGTACTTCAGAGGTTATCTGGGAGCCTTGGTGCTTCAGGATTGGCGGTGGGAAGGCTACTCAGTCTAGGGATTTGGTAGCAGTCACGACGAGGTATGACCTTGGATTAGATATCAGGTTTGATATCGATGGTTTGATATCATCTGGTGTGCCAAAGATATAGTTTGAGTATTCTGCTGTAGGAACCAGTCATGGAGGGATTTTCTTGACAAGTGTGTACTCTGAGCAGATAGGTTTTAACCTTTGGGTTACTGCTAGACGTGTGGATCTAGTAGGTGGACGGATTTCTACCAGCGATGACTAGGGGTTGTCATCAGAGTTGTGGTTAGAATTTCTTTGTGATAGAAATTATCCAAGATACTGGATGGAATGTTATTTTAAGACTTAAACTCGAATACGAGGACTACTCCATGATGATTGATTTCATCTGTGATAGATTATGTCAGACGCTAAGGATTGTACAGAGCTATCTGAGATATGAGGGAAGCGTGGCCTATACCCGTGAAGCCTTGGTGGTTGTCCAGGTGGGTTAACATGGTAAGCTACCTTAGTCTTAAATTGTTGCACAATCTTAGCGAGGGATATAATCAGGAAAGTGTTCGAAGATTGTAAGAATCTTGGATATTCGTTAGTTATGATTCTGAATTTGACGAATCGCTATGTTCATCCTGAATGAACGAGGTAAGGATAGTGAGTCCAGTGGTTGCGCTAAGTACTGTCTGATATTTTCAGAGGTTGAGCGTAGGATTTTTCATGGGATGGAAATGGGCTTAGCTTATCTTGATGTTTGCCTTGGGTGAACAAGACAACAATTGGTAGTGCTAAGGTGGCACGGGATCTGTGCTAGTGACTACTAATGGTTATTGGGTAACTTTGTCAAAGTTAGGATGGTTAAGTTCAGAATACGAAGCAGCGGTTAGTAGTGCTGAAAAGGCGCAGGACTTGTGCCAAGTAAACTACTTATGTACTGTGATCTGACACCGTTTGGAAATGGTTCTTTGTGGCATCTGAGTCATGGTTATTGACCGAGCCATGTAGGTTGGATGATCAGTGGTGGTCTGATCTGATAAGTGTGAGCTTAAGTAGATCGACAAATTCGATTGGTTGAGCCAATCAGGGTTGATCAGGATGTAGCAATTAAGAAATACTTGGAGTAATATTTTTCGAGTAGTGCTTATGGGATGAGTACTGGATACCATCTCAAAGCATTTGACAATTCGGATGATTTAGGATCTCTAGGTTTGCCAGAGACGAATCTATTGAAAGATTGCAATTGACTTGTATGATCAAGTTAGGTGATAACTTGACAGTGGAGACAAACAAGGGAGTTGATAGTTTCCAGTATAATGCATTCTTGTTAAGAAAGAAGCTGATATTGATTCAATCAATTGCTTAGTGATAGCAATAGGTCAGGAAAGGATCATGTTGTTATTTCATGTGAGAGTTTTCCATCGAACAACAATAGTGAAAATTGTTGACCGTACATTTCGGTTTAGTGAGGGCATCTATGTGTACCGTTGTGGTTGGATCCAACGAATAGTTGGAAATGCTAATGGACATTAGCAAGGAAACATCAGTTGTCTGATATGTGTGACATTAGCTAGGATCTGATCCTCGAGGTCTAGCAGGATGTGTCACTAGTCTTATAGCGTGTGATGAACGATGTCTTTGAAATGACAGAGATAGTCAAGAATCGACTTAGTAGCCAACGAGGTTTGCCTTTGGGGTCGAAGATTTCGCAAGATCGTGACGGATCGAGTTTGTTCTATCGAGTCAGTGAGTCACATCTATGTAGACTTTTTTATCAAAGAATATTGCGTTGTAGCAATAAACGACAATCAGAGACGCATTGTGTGGCAAGTCACTTCGAGCACAAGTATTTCCCAGGATTGACTAGGGAATCGACGAGTTAGATCGTTCAGTGCTGAGACTGATGCGTTCGGCAAGGGAGCGATTTGACTATTGAGAATCTGTTGGGATTTAGTTCCAGGATCAGTATGTTCAACCTTGGGAGGTTGGTATGAGCTGATGGTATTATTAGAGACTCTGAGTTGAGTTATACCAGGTGCAATGACTGTCGAGTTTCGAGACGGAATAGGAAGCATTTCCATATGTATGTGCACTATGGAATGTCCCAGTCGAGCATATTGGTGGGAGCTTGTCTTAGTCTTGATCAGTGTACAGTGTTTTCGAGTATGTATAACTAACCAGAGGATGTCTAACGATTGGGATTCATGGGCGAATAACCTATGGGTGAGGTGAGGTAGATCATTGAGATGTAATAACTTCCATTGCAATGTATGCATGACTTCGCAGGCCAATGGCTAGGAGATGACGTAGCGTCATGAATTGCAAGTGATGATAGTTATCATCAGGGCACAGTGTTGAGGTTATACTAAGAAACGTGGACAGCAGAATGTGCTAGACATGATGGTTTAAGTTCCCAGTATTTCTTGGGAAGCCGGTTGTGCTTCAGGGAGAGTGGGGAGGATAACTAGTCTAGGGAACATTGTGAACAGTTACGTTGAAGTACATACTTGAGTCCACTGGATTATCTTAAAGCGAGATTCATGTTAGAATGTGTCAGCACAGTGTTGGGAATAGTATTTCCTGATTAGAGGTGTTGAGCACCGAGAAATTTTGGAACCATTAGATGGTTAATTTTCATTAGTGATTCGACGATTGTCATAAGCCAATCAGGTTATGATTTGGTCTTTGTCAGTCTAAGACTTTTCTTGAGACGATGATCTCGGTCAAGCGGATGTTTGTATCCTTCGTGATCAGGGGGATCGTGGTCAGAAGGGAAGACGTATCAGTGTTGTGGTACTCTAGCGCCAGAGGAGTTCGGCTGTCGACCAGTAGCGCAGTAATTTTCAACTGGGAAATGTTAATGCGGTTCAGCATTAATGAAGCTTGCAGAGAATTCGACGGGAGTCTGAGTGTGTCAGAGGATATTTCGACCAGACACTCGAGCAAAGGTTTCTTGTACGTTCTCGAGGTATTACCTTAGATTTCGAGGACAAAATCTTTTAAGGGGGGGAGAATGTAGTAACCAGTATCCAGAATTAGCGATTAATGAGTATATTAATCGTGTATTCATGTTTAGATTAAGTAAAACATGATTAAGGAAATCTCAAATGGGTTAACGAAGTCCAGAACTGGATTCAGGACACTCAAAATAGCTGGGAAGGTCCCGAGGATCCGGAGGGTTCGGAAGCTCCGAACCAAGTTAGGAGGCTCCGAACTGGATCGGGGGATCCGAATTCAGGATAGGCTCCGAAGTGGATCGAAAGCTCCGTCGGTAAGATCGGACGTTCCGATCGGGACCAGGGCACACGTCATCGCTTACGTCAGCAAGGTGACGTCATGGCTGACGTAATATTGGGCGATCGGACGCTCCGAAGATAGAATCGGAGGATCCGATCATGTTCGGACGTTCCGAACCGGGTTCGGAGGCTCCGAACTCCGTCTATAAATAGAGGTTCGAAATTTCATTTTCAACTCGCACCTCTCCTTTTCCTCTCTCTGATTCCTAAGCCTTCTAACTCAGATCTAGGGAGTTCTAGGCATCCTATTGGGAATCCGGAAGTGGCATAGCGATCCAGGCGTCGAGACGGAGCTGTGGCCTAGTTTTGAGGCAATTGTCATCAGCGGGCTGACAAAGGACGCAGGTATAGCTATGGTCTCCTTAAATTATTTAGGAGTATGCAATAGCTTAATTAAGGCTTTTAGAGCTTAATTATTAATGCATGGGTATTTGCATTGTAGAGCTAATATAGGCTTGGAACCTAGAGTGGGACTGCTAGGAACTGCCTGTAGTAAGGTACGCAAGTACAGACTGAGATTGCCAGTGGATTTTGCATGCTTATATGTTGCATTTTGTATGTCATTTATTATGCAGCATGTGCATATCATATTGTGCCTGTCCATCTTGTGAGATGAGCCACATAGGGTCACTCAGCCCTGTCTGGACGGTTGATGTCTAGTGCCCAGTGACTGACGGGTCATGGGTGATTAGCATCTGGGGACACAGTCCACGTCATGTAGGAATGAGCAGCGTACGCAGGGTTTGCTCCCCGGGTTGTACCACTCATGTCCTAGGCGCCATTACTGAGCAGTTATATACAATTATCCCAGATATGGATGCATGCATCATATTTGTATGTTTTACCCAGTTCTTTCGTATTGAGCTTAGATCTCACGTCCAGTCTTTTCTGTGTATTTGAACACCCCATTCGACGGGGCAGGTGTAGGTGCAGGATTGAGCACCCGGAGCTTGGAGTAGCCAGTGACCAGTGAAGACAGCAGGATTAGCTGTAGGTTTTGCCTTTAGGCTATTTATTCGATTTGGTTGTATAAATCGAATTTATTTAACCGGTTGTATTCTGCCGGTATGTTTTTACTTAAGTCTTCCGCAGCGATTTATTTAATGCATGTTTAATTATGCTCTTAACTCTGATTAGGTAGCGGATCCGGGTAGGGTCGCTACAATCTGAATGTTAATTGCTCTAGAAACAGCATAGTTCAGCCCCAAAGATTTTGCAAAATCCTCGAATCCAGTCCAATTAGTCTCCTTCAGCAACCCTGCACGAATAATAGATAAAAGAAACTCATTAATATGCAATATAATCCCAGCCGAATGAATTTTGTTTCTCTTATCCTTGTGTTCATTTCTGGCCTTCTAGAGAAACCAGATAATCAGGAATGGAATAATTTCCTTGATGTGACCACCTTTACTCCAATCATCAGACACCTTTCAATTTCCGAAAGTCTGGAATTTTTGTACTCGATAAATCCGAGCAAAAAACTGCCAGACGCCAACAGCTGGAACACACCCAAAAAATAGGTGATCAAAGGATTCTTCGTTGTGACAACATTGGCAAAACCGAAGTCATCGCAATCCCTCTCGCCTTAAGAATATCATCCACGGGAATTCTCTTGAAGAACCACCTCCAGCAGAAAATAGAAATAGACGACTTAAACAACTTGGACCAACATCACCTAAGCCAACAGATTTCTATATGTCGATGGCGAATCAACTCCCAGAAAGATTTAACAGAAAATCTACCATTCTCTGCATGTTTCCAGATTGCCATATCCTTCGAAACTGGATGAACAGACACATCCATAATCAGATGTGCAACATCAGGAGGAACCACCAACAGATGGCTGCCCCTGAATAAGAATCGAAGAAGGCAGGGAACCATCCGGGAGCCAAGAGTCAAACCAAAAGCTTATCTGCCCTTCTCCAATTCTCCAACCAATTCCTTGTTCGGCTCTATCTCTAATTTTCATCACCCGCCTCCAAGTGGGATATATGTTCTGCATGGGCCGAACTACAGATGGATGATCAAATTTGCAGTATCTCATCAACAGGAACTTGCTCCATAGCGAATCCATAGATCTGAATCTCACCCACAGATTTATAGAGAAGGTCGTCACCGAATCCTTGAGCCGACAAATCCCCAAACCCCCTTCCGAAATTGGGAGACAGATTTCTCCCAAGCGATCCAATGTATTTTCTTAGACCCCTCCTTCGAACCCAGAGAAATTTAGTAGGGATGTAAACGAGTCGAACTGTTCGCAAGCTATTCGGAGCTCGGCTCATGAAAAAGCTTGTTTGGGCTCGTTCGTTAAGCTTATCGAGCCAAGCTTGAGCTTAATTTTGAGCTCGGAAATATTCACGAGCTGAGCTTGAGCTTAAGGATGTTCGGCTTGTTAGCTCGCGAATATGTTTGTTAATAAGCTAGGAACCTCGAGCTCGGCTCGTTTAGGTGGCTCGTTTAGTGTGTTAGCTTTGGATTTATGCTTTAATAGTAGGTTTAGTCTACATGTAGTTTATTAATCGAGTTGAATGAGTTTGATTCATGCAGAATTTTAGTGTGCACTACAAACAAACTTGTTGTGCTTTGTCTTGTCTTCCATTTGGCGTTGAAATAACTTAATTTGATAAACATATAAATATTATTTTTTTGCTGAAACATGTCAAAACTATATCTTTTATTTAAGTTTGCGAAGATGCTTATTGTTTTCGAAATTTTAGGCGAGTTAAGCTAGGAACTTGAAAATGTGATTAACATTAATGATAATGTGTTTATTTGAATATTGGGATAAATCGGTTTGGAATCTCGGTTTGGTGTTCAAATGGAATTTATAGAACTTTTTTCTTTAACACCAAAAAGTCACTTTTTGAAGACATTTTTTTTAAATTATGTTTTTCATTTTTATTTTATTTAAGAAAATTTTAATTTTAGTTTATAATTAATTTATAGAGATGTATTGTATTGTATTTAGGCTTCACAAGTTCGAAAACGAGTCCGAGCCCACTTAACGAGTCAGAATACGAACCTGCTAAACGAGCTAACGAGCCTGAAAAGCAGCTCGTTTAACGAGCCAAACTCGAGCCAGACTCGTTTAATACGATAAATGAGCCGAGCCCGAGCCGACATATGTAGTAAACGAGCCGAGCCGACCTTTATTATAAAAGCTCGGTTCGTAATGTTCGGCTCGGCTCGGCTCGTTTACATCCCTAGAATTTAGCACATAACATCTCGAACCTGTCAAGAACAGTTTCAGGAGGCTATAGAACCTGGAAAAAATATATAGGCAAACAACAGAGGACGCTTTTTATAAGCACCAGCCTGCTGCCAAAAGACAGAATATGTGTTTCCCACCCTTGAATTTTTTTGCTAGCACTGGAAATAATATGGGAGAAATAAGAACTCTTCCTCGAACCTAGGAAAAGTGGAGCGCCCAGGTATCGAATAAGAAGAGATCCCTTCCCAAAACCAGTGATGGCATAATAATTCCCTTTTTCTCTGAGATGGACAACCACTGGCAGTGATAATAACACTATTGGCATTACTGATGAGTTGTTCGGAATACTGTTCATAATGATATAAGAAGTTCTGAAGAATTTTAATCCCTGGAGTCGAGCCATTGGCAAATATAATAAGATCATCCGCATATGTCAAATGAGTTAACAAAATCAATTACATACAACATGTAAATAGGTGGTATCTTTTAAAGCAAATCTAGTAGTCTATGTGGTACGCTTTTAAAGCAAACATGGTACTCTACATAAAATTAAAATAAAATTTTTAATTTTGATGATTTTATATCTCATTCCTTGATGTTTTTATGTTTTCGGTCACCCCACACCAAATAGGAGATTTTAACTTTTATTTATTAAATAGTCGTCCTACTACGTTATAGTAGCATGCCTAAATCTATTCAGAACTTTTTTTAAAATAAAAAAAAATCTCTCTGATTTTTTTAATATTCTCTATCGAATTTAGAGAATAGTAAATTTTAGAAATCAATGTTAAAAATTTTAAATATTTTTTTTTGTGATACTAATTTTCTTATCTTTTTTTACTATTTATTAAAGTTGGGCATAGTAGAGTAACTAAATTGTGTATTTGCCTGCTTTTTAATATACCTAAACAACCCTCACCTGACTTCTTCACATTTTCACGGTTGCAGTTCCAACTTCCAACTAATTTCAACTTTCAACTAATTCACATTCCTTGTTTTTCTCCCAAATCCCAAACATATTCATTTTTTTTTCTTTTTTTTTAAATGTCTTTCTTATTTTTCAGCTTTAAATGAATTTTTTTTTTCAAACCAACACAAAAATTATACTCAAATAATTTTAAATTTCTGACAAATTTAGAACAACTATCTTTTTTTTCATCGCTTTCTTTAATATCTTTTATTGCACATGCAATGCGTGTGCTTTTTTGCTAGTATATAATATATCTAATTAAGATTATCAATTGTCTTGGATCTTTCGGGTTCTTAGAATTGCTTTTGAAAATATTATTTAATATTACACTTTAAAATATCGATATATTAAATTTTAAATATTTATAAATTTTATTTTAGTGATCCTTAATTTCTTGGGTTGCTCTTGGAGATACAACAAAAAAAACGATTATATAAAGATGTATTGTTTCTATATAATTGCATAAGTTTGATATAGATTATTATATTATATTTTAAAAATTCAAAATTTCTCTTTAAAAACAACTGAAATTAAAAAAAAAAAATGTGCTACTAAGTGTAGTAGGATGCACATATATATAGTAAAACCACAATGCAGTTACACTTGCAGCCATATGTAAAAGCTTACATATTGTATTTGTTGGGACAAATTATTCTTTGGAATGCCTCGAGAAAACTGACATAATTTTATTACAGTTATTTTGAATAATGAATCTTTTTTAACTGATTTATACTATATTTATCCCAGATATATTATATATGCGTGTTTTTTTTCACACATTAAAAATTTCATCGAAAATATCAAGTAACAAACAATTTCTAATTTTACACTTATTTAATAAATGTTTATAAATGATGTATTATCTTTATAATAGCTAGCTAATTACAAAACTCCAAATTAAATTGGGGTATTTAGGAAAATGATAGAATAAATATTGGTAAATATGAAAATACTTATATATATGGGACAAGTGAAAAAAAAACAGAAAAAGAAATGCAATATAATTGGTACATGATCGTGAATAGTAATTTTTTATTTATAGAAAAAAAAAGACAGGTATGTTCGAATTATTATATTATAAAGGCTATATAACATAATATTTAGTCAAAATCTATTCTTAAAATTATACTTTTGATTTCTTATCATTTTTCTCCAATTTAAGGGATAATAGTAATGATTTATACGTATACATATTTAAGTTTTAGATCTATAAATATTTAAATATGAGTTTTTATTTTGTATGTTGGGTTGTTTTTTTGGCTTTCGGCCTTTTTTTTTTTGGCCAAAGTGCTGACGTAGTGACGCCTTTTATGAGTAAAAAATTGACCAAAATAAAAAATTTAGGCATGAATCCAGTACACGAATCCTACCACAAAGATTGTACAGGGAATGCACAGATCATACCTTTTTGAGTCAAAATTGGTAAAAATAAAAATATTAAGAACATATCTAGAACAAAAATCCTAGCACAGAGATTGCACGAAGCGTGCACAGATCATGCATGGACCACGAACTTTTTCTTTTAAATCCAAAATTGGTCAAATTAAAAATATTATGCACGGATATTGCACAGATCCAACACACAAATCCTGGCATAAAGATTGCAAAGAGGCGTGCACAGATCATGCATAATCCCCATACTTTTTTAAGTCAAAATTGGTCAAAATAAAAATATTATGTACAAATCTAGCACAAGAATCCTCATACATAGATTGCAAATAAGCATGCACAGATCATGCACGAACCCTATACGTTTTTTAGCCAAAATTGGTCAAATTTGAAATATTATGCACGGATCCAGCACAAATCAAACACACAGATTCTAGAACAAAGATTGCACGACGGTGTGCACGATCATTGTAATAATAATAATAATAATAATAATAATAATAATATATTATTATTATTATTATTATTATTATTATTATTATTATAAATTTATTGCTAGTATAATTTACTAATTTCAAGTGAAATAATGTTATTTCAATTATTTTGAATAATAAATCTTTTTTCATTAAGTTATACTATATTCGTCCCAAAATATAGTTTATATGCGTGTTTTTTTCACAAATTAAAAAATTCATCGGAAATATCAATTAGCAAACAATTTCTAATTTTACACTTATTTAATAATTTTTTATAAATAATTTATTATCTTTATAATAGTTAGCTAATTACAAAAATCCAAATTGCGGTATTTAGGAAAATAATAGAATAAATATTGGTAAGTATGGACAAGTGAAAAAAGAAATGCAATATAATTGGGACATGATGAATAGTAATTTGTTATTGAAAGAAAAAATAAATGCGGGTATGTTAGAATTATTATATAATAAAGGCTATATAACATAATATTTAGTAAAAAAGATATTCATAAAATTATACTTTTGATTTCTTATCATTTTCTCCAATTTAATGGATCATAACAATGATTTATACGTATACCTATTTTGAGTTTTAGATCTATAAATATTTAAATATGGGTTTTTATTTTGTAAGTTAGGTTTTTTTTTTAATTCCTTTTAACCTTTCTTATTTTTTTTTCAAAAGTGCTGACGTGATGACACCTTTTATGGGTAAAAATTGACCAAAATAAAAATTTTAGGCATGGATCTAGTGCACGAATCCTGCCATAGAGATTGCACGAGACATGCACAATTATACATTTTTTAGTCAAGATTGAAAAAAATAAAATATTAAGCATGGATCTAGCACAGAAATCCTAGCACAAAGACTGCACGGATGCGTGCAAAGACCATGCACATAACACATAGTTTTTTAATCCAAAATTGGTCAAAATAAATATATTATGCACGAATCTAGCACAGATCCAACACACAAATCCTGGCACAGATATTGCACAGAGGCGTGCACAGATCATGCATAATCTCCGTTCTTTTTTAAGTCAAAATTGGTCAAAATAAAAATATTAGACACGTCACACGGATATTGCACAAAAGAGTGCACCAGACCACATAACTTTTTGAGTCAAAATTTGTCAAAATAAAAATATCAGGCACAAATCCACCACAAGAATCCTGACACGGAGATTGCAAAAAAGCATACATAGATCATGCAGGGACCCATACTTTTTTGAGCCAAAATTAGTCAAATTGGAAATATTATGCATGGATCCAGCACAATTCCAACACACAGATCCTAGCACAGAGATAGCACGAAGGTGTGGCCCAGATCATGCACAATCATTGTAATTATATTATTATTATTATTATTATTATTATTATTATTATTTTATTAATACAAATTTATTGCTATTATAATTTACTTATTTCAAGTGAAATAATTTTATTTCAGTTATTTTGAATAATTGATATTTTTTCATTGAGTTATACTATATTCGTCCCAAATATATTGTATATGCCTCTTTTTTTCACATATTAAAAAATTCATCGGAAATATCAATTAACAAACAATTTATAATTTTACACTTATTTAATAAATATTTATAAATGATTTATTATCTTTATAATAGTTAGCTAATTACAAAACTCCAAATTAAGGTATTTTGGAAAATGATAGAATAAATATTGGTAAATATTAAAATACTTATAAATTTGGGACAAGCGAAAAAATAAATGCAATATAATTGGGACATGATGAATAGTAATTTTTTATTGATAGAAAAAATAAAGACAGATATGTTAGGATTATTATATTATAAAGGCTATATAACATAATATTTAGTAAAAAACCTATTCTTAAAATTATACTTTTGATTTCTTATAATTTTCTCCAATTTAAGGGATAATAGCAATGATTTATATGTATACCTATTGTGAGTTTTAGACATATAAATATTCAAGTATGGGTTTTTATTTTGTAAGTTAGGTTGTATTTTTTTGATTTAATTTTGGCCTTTTTTTTTGCCAAAGTGCTAATATGGGTTAAAATTGACCAAAATAAAAAATTTAGGCATGAATCTAGTACACGAATCCTAGCACAGAGATTGCACGGGGCATGCACACAGATCATACATTTTTTAGTCAAAATTGATAAAAATGAAAATATTAGGCAGAGATCTAGCACATGAATCCTAGCTAGCACAGAGATTGCACGGAGGCATGCACAAACCACATACTTTTTTTTAAATCCAAATTTGATCAAAATAAATATATGATGCACGGATCTAGCACTGATCCAACACACAAATCTTGAACAGAGATTGCATAGAGGCGTGCACGGATCATGCATAATTCCCGTCACGGATATTGCACAAAGATCGAGTGCACCGGACCACATAACTTTTTGAGTCAAAATTCGTCAAAATAAAAATATTAGGCACAAATCTAGAATAAGAATCTTGACACAGAGATTGCACAGATGCATGCATAGATGTTGAATCCGATATTTTGGTGATAACAAACAACAACTCATTGTATAAGAATGTGCTGCCAACCATTGTATTTCAGGAATCTACTACAACTTCTACCGGAAGCTTGTCAACCGCCTATGTCTCTCGACCGGTTGAAGTCACAAGCCTATCGACTGGCTATCAAAACCAGCAGAGGATAAATCTATCTACCGGAAGCTTGTCAACCGCCCCTGCTCTCGACCGGCTGAAGACACAAGGATAAATCTATCTACCGGAAGCTTGTCAACCGCCTTTGTCTCTCGACCGATTGAAGTCACAAGCTTATCGACTGGTTATTCAAACCAGCAGAGGACAAATATCTCTACCGGTAGAATGCCAACTGTCTATCTAGATATCTCGAGACAAGTACCTGTGACAAGATGTTCTTTGCAGGATCCTTTATTAAAAGCAGAACCGGCGTATCAGAAGATTTGTTGACTCCTGCAATCGAGACAACAGGTTGCACCAAAATGGCAAAAACACAGAATGACTACAGATAAAGCATTCGACCGTTTATTCCAGTTTTGGACCCTGGAAGTTGTCTGCAGTGTACGATCTTCATGCAGAATCATCAATGCATTTATGAGCATTAAATGTGCATTCAATGCAGCATCAGAACGTTCAAAATAAAGACGTTGATGATTGACCTCTATAAAGGGAAGATTGCTCAAGAAACAAAAAGTGACAACGGTGAGAGACAAGCAATTCAGAAAAATCTCAATCAACTCAATCACTTGAATAATATCAGAAGTCCTGATCTGATATACTTGAGCACACTTACAAGATCATTCATTTTGCTGCTCAAATAAACCCTCGCCTACAGTTCACATATCTGATCGTCAAGGATCATCCTAGGGTTTCCAAGCCTCTCGACCGCTCTGCAGTTTGAGAAGCTCAACTCAACTATACTCAGTGTTGAAGAGACTTGAAGCTGCTCTGAAAGCTTCCACCAGTCTGATAAGAACTGAGAATCTTATCTGTGTAAATCTAGGAGTTTCGGATTAGGCATTGGATAAGTCCTAAGTCTGAAGTGGGTGTATTACAAGACGTTGTAATAACCAAAGTCTTCTAGTGAATTCCTTCCTAAGTGGAAGAAGGGGAGACGTAGAAGGATTAAGCCTTCGAACTTCCATAAAATCGTGCTTTAGCCTTTACTGCCGTTTATCTTACATCCTGCTCATACATTGCATTATAAACTTTGCATCACTAAAACCTCTGAACTATTTCCGCACTATTTAAGTTGTTCAAAACGTTTTAGAAGTTGAGGAAACCGATTAAGTGAACTAAACCTCGCTTGATCATTTTGAAGAAAAAGAAGAAAAGTTTCAGAGTGTATTCACCCCCCCTCTACCCTCTGAACCGATCCCAACAAGTGGTATCAGAGCGGGTTCCTTTCTCAACTGCTGATCTAAAGTTTTAAAATCATGACTTCTTTCAACAGAATTCCTATGTTTTCTAAAGAAGAGTATGATGATTGGAAAATTCGCATGCAGGCACATCTTGCAGCACAGGATGATGACATGCTATATGTCATAACAGACGGTCCTATCAAAATTATGAAGGTCAACCCAGCTCTAGCCGATGGTGCAGGACAAATGATTGAGAAACCAAGAGCTGAGTGGACCACTGAGGACAAAAAGAAGGCCAATCTTGAAAATGTGGCCCGGGACATCCTATACAAAACACTGGACAAGAATATGTTCAGCAAAATCAAGTCATGTCCCACAGCAAAGGAGATTTGGGAGAAGCTCACTCAGCTGTGTGAAGGGAATGACCAGACAAAGGAAAACAAGCTCACCTTGGCCATTCAAAAATATGACAACGCCAAAATGAAGCCAGGGGAAACCATGGCTGAATTTGATGAACGGTTCAGTAGTATCATTTGTGATCTTATTGCCTTAGGTAAAATTTATACTAACCGTGAAATTGCTGTGAAGGTTATGAGAGCTCTGCCCAAAGAATGGGAGATCAAGACAGTGGCCATGAGAGAGTCAAAAGACTTGAGCAAGGTTGAACTGCATGATCTCTTTGCAGATCTCAAAGCCTACGAGTTCGAGCTCAACATGAGAACAGAAGATGAACCATCTACCTCTCAACCAACCAAGGCCTTAACCTCAACCGTGATACGTCCACCGGTCGAGGAAGCTCCAAAGAGATCAGCCGAGCAAATCAACAATGAAGCCATGACACTCTTTGTCAAGAAATTTGGTAAATTTATGCGTAAAAACAATTCTAAATTTAAAAATTATCATAAATCGGACCATACAAACGATGGTCCTACTTGTTTTAACTGTGGCAAGCCAGGCCACTTCATTGCAGAGTGCACCAAGCCTAAGAGCAATGATCAGAAGCAATTTTCTGAAAGAAGAAGGGGCAAGGAGGACAAGAGGACCCTTAGAAAAGGAAGAGACCAAAGGGTTCTAGTAGCAGACGAAAGAAAAAGCAAGTGGGCTGAGTCTGACTCCGACAACTCCAATACCGGAAGCTCTTCAGATGACAGCGATGATGAAAAGGTGGAATGCCTTATGGCTGACATCGAAGAAGAAGCTGAGGAGGTATTTGACTTTGGCTCACCTGAATTTACACAGTGATTTGGTTACTGCTTTACACGAAATGGCTAATGAATACAAAGCATTATCCAAGGAGTTCGAGGAAGTAAAGGCAGAAAGAGCTGACCTAAAAGATAAGTCAAGCGAATCAAGCTGCATGCAGCAAAAAGAGCTTGATGGTCTTAAGGTCAAGCTAAGTCTGCTGGCTACTGAGAACGACACCTTGAAAAGAGTATTCCAAGCTACCTTGATTGAGAATAAAAAACTACTTGAAACCATTAAGGCTTGGAATAAATCTTCTGTAACCATTGACAAGATTCAAGAAATCCAAAGACCGGTACATGATAAGACCGGTCTAGGGTTTGGAACAAATGAACAGTCTATGGAGTCCTGTATTCAGTCAAGCCTGGACAAAGGCAATCTTAACAAAATAAGATTTGTCAGGTCCAGCACGATATATGAACACGATAAGTGCAGCTTTGACAAAAATCAGAAAGTATCTAACGAACGAAGCTCTAAGCATAGAGGGCTGGGATATGTGGATCCCCAGATCTCTAATCAAAGAGGAACTTGGATCAAACCAAAACCTAATGAAAGAAGAAAGGGAAACCAATCTAATTTCAAAAGGCCATGGAATGAGTCTAACTACTCTAAGAAAAGATGGTCAAAGGAGAAGCCTTACCAGTACTTTAATTGCAGGCCAGTTCAAAAGAGGTACAAGCTAACTGATGAAAATAAAAAAGGCAAGCAGCACACAGCAACCTCACAAGCACACACATTTACTGCCTATCGACCGCACAGATTTCTGGACACACACACGGGCAAACCTGTAAGGGTGTTCCAGGTGTGGGTCCCGAAAGGGCTAATCCGACCTGGACCCTACTAGATATGGGTACCAAAAGTTCTCCACCCTTTGCAGGTACTAAAAGTCCAAACTGGCGAGAAAACCACCTCTATCAAGGACACTACCTGGTATTTAGATAGCGGCTGTTCACGACACATGACAGGGAATCCAGAACTTCTAACAGAAGTGGTGTTGTGCAAAGGACCAAAGATCAGCTTTGGAGACAACTCCAAAGGTAAAACCGTGGGTAAGGGTAAGATTATCCATGGTAACATCATTATTAAAGATGTGTTACTTGTTGACAAACTATGCTATAATTTGATAAGTATTAGTCAACTATGTGACAATGATCATTCGGTCGAGTTTCACAAACACACTAGCCTCATAAAAAATGACAAAGGTGAGACTCTTATGACCGGTGTACGAGACCTAAACACCTACAAGGTAAACTGGTCTTGCTCACATATTTCTTCACCTACTTGTCTTACTGCTCATCATGATAGACATTGGTTGTGGCATAAGCGATTAAATCATCTAAATTTTAAGTCCATTTCTAACTTGAGGAAGCATGATTTGGTTTCTGGTCTGCCTGAAGGAGTTTTTATAAAAGATAAAGTTTGTCCTGCTTGTCAACTAGGAAAGCAGGTGAGAGCAACTTTTAAAAATAAAGGGTGTATGTCTTCTTCCAAATGCTTAGATTTAATTCACATGGACCTATTTGGCCCTATACCAGTAAGAAGCTTAGGGGGAATGAGATATGCTCTTGTTGTTATAGATGACTTTTCTCGATTTACTTGGGTCATCTTTCTCTCTTCAAAAGATCAAACTGCACCTCACCTGATTAAGCTTTTTAAACGCTTGCAAAATGAACAATCTACTGTGATAGATAGGATCAGGAGTGATAGAGGGACTGAATTTTTAAACACCACTCTTATGACTTATCTAGATGATCAGGGAATCAAGCATGAGCTGTCAGCTGCTAGATCCCCACAGCAAAATGGGGTGGCTGAAAGAAGGAACCGTACTTTAAAAGAAGCAGCCAGAACTATGATTGCTGATTCAAATGTTTCTCAAAGGCTTTGGGCAGAAGCAGTTAACACAGCTTGCTATACTCAAAACAGATCTATGATTAATAAACGATTTAACAAAACTCCATATGAGATCTGGAATGGCACAAAACCTGATATTTCATACTTCAAAATTTTTGGGTGCAAATGCTTTATCCACAACAATGGCAAAAACCATTTGACAGCCTTCGATGCCAAAGCAGACGAAGGAACTTTTATTGGTTACTCAGCCGTTAGCAGAGCTTATCGAGTGTTCAATCAAAGATCACTAACGGTCGAGGAAACCATTCATGTTGTTTTTGATGAATCTACTCTTTGTACAGAACAAACTCAAGGGAGCATAAATGATCTGAGTCACAGATTGGAAAACACAAATCTACAGGAAGAGAGTGACAGTGATCTATATCCTCCAAAGAAGGATGATCCAGCTCCCTCTACCGTTTGTGATCAAACAAGGCCAGAAGTGGATCCACCGGTTGATAACGATCCTCCTGCCAATGATGATCCAGTAAACGAGGACGTTCATCAACCAATTGATGACAACCCTTTAGGGAATTATTTTAGGTGGAACAAAGATCATCCACCTGGGTTGGTCATAGGTGACCCTTCTGCTCCTCGAAAAACACGTGGTCAAATGATTAATGAATTCTTGCATGCAGCTTTCATATCTCAGGTAGAGCCCAAGAAGATAGATGAAGCCCTATCAGATGCCAGCTGGATCGAGGCAATGCAAGAAGAACTGAATCAATTCACCCGCAACAATGTTTGGCATCTAGTTCCTCGACCGGAAAATCAAAATGTGATTGGAACTAGATGGGTGTTTCGTAACAAGCTCGATGAACATGGCACTGTTGTGCGTAACAAAGCTCGACTTGTTGCTCAAGGATTCAGACAAGAAGAAGGCATAGACTTTGAGGAATCTTTCGCGCCAGTTGCAAGACTAGAAGCAATCCGCATCTTTCTTGCCTATGCAGCTTTTAAGGATTTTAAAGTTTATCAAATGGATGTCAAGTCTGCATTCCTCAATGGTCTACTTCAAGAAGAGGTGTACGTTGAACAACCACCAGGTTTTGTCAATCCTACTCATCCTCAATATATCTATAAACTTGACAAAGCTCTTTATGGATTAAAACAAGCACCACGTGCTTGGTATGACACATTACTAAAATTTTTACTGGAACATGATTTCCAAATTGGAACGGTTGATAAGACCCTGTTTAAATTTGTAAAAGGTGATCATGTGTTACTAGTACAAATTTATGTTGATGACATTATATTTGGGTCAACTAACCCCAAGTTGTGCTCAAAGTTCTCTAAGCTAATGCAGGAGAAGTTTGAAATGAGCATGATGGGCGAGCTAAACTTCTTTCTTGGACTTCAAGTGAAGCAACTTGAAACTGGAATATTCATCAATCAGTCCAAGTATGCCAAGGAATTGGTAAAGAAGTTTGGAATGGAACAATGCTCAACTGTATCTACCCCCATGAGTACATCAATTAAGCTTGATAAAGATGAAGGGGGAATTCCGGTCGAGGTAACCATGTATCGAGGCCTTATTGGCTCATTGCTTTATTTGACTGCCAGTCGACCGGATATTATGTATTCAGTCTGTCTATGTGCTAGATTTCAAGCAGCACCTAAGCAATCTCATTTCATTGCTGCCAAACGAATCATTAAATATATTAAGGGAACTACTAATGTGGGTCTTTGGTATCCCAAAGATTCAAATCTTAATCTTATTGGCTATTCAGATGCAGATTATGCAGGGTGTAGAATTGATCGCAAAAGTACAAGCGGCACATGTCAATTCCTTGGAGATAGACTGATTTCGTGGTCAAGTAAGAAGCAGACATCAATTGCTACCTCGACCGCCGAAGCAGAATACCTTGCTGCTGGCAGCTGTTGTGCTCAAATACTCTGGATTCAACAGCAGCTTAAGGATTATGGAATCCGGTCGAGTGAAGCTCCAATCTATTGTGACAATACAAGTGCCATAGCCATCACTCACAATCCAGTGATGCACTCTAGGACAAAGCACATTGATGTCAGGCATCACTTTATCCGAGATCATGTCTTAAAAAAGGAAATCAAGCTGGAATACATCTCTACCGATCAGCAAGCAGCAGACATATTCACCAAGCCTCTACCGGACGCTAAGTTTTCTTATTTTCGAAATATTCTTGGCTTAGTAGATCTGAGTTAGTATGCATGTGTTTAGGGGGAATAATTGCCATTATGACATTAATAGCTTAGCTTTTACATTGCCATAAATATTGGCATATCATCCGCCTTTAACCAGTCTCTGACAGGCTTCGTACTAGCAGCCTTGTGCTTTGAACCAGATGATATTAATTGGGCGCGGTGATTATATTCTTCAAAACTTTTTGAATTTCAAAAATACTTTTCATGACGTCACCCTATGGCCCATAGGTTCCTATATATACCTCTTTACACTCGTATATCAACCTTTCACATTTGCTAAAGCCTTCATATTGCACTAAACGCTCCATCGAATTATCCTCTAGATTTTGCTTACTTTCTGCTCTAGTTTCTATCTACAGCTATCATGTCGATCCAGAAGACCTGCCTGGCAATCAACTTTGACTCCGTGGTTAAGGCAAACAATGCAGGAATTACAGAGGTCTTCACCATGCTTGAAGTCTCTGGACTGAAGAAATTTCTGGAATGCAGTGCCATCTGCGATTTGCCTGTTTTGAAGGAGTTCTTCGCCACCGCTCAAATCGAGCATGGGACTATCAAATGCGTGATCAAGACAGAGGCCTACTCTTTCAATCAGAAGTTCTTCGCCAGCACATTTGATCTGCCCTCCAGGGGTTTGACAAAATGCACGGATCTTCCAGATGGTAACTGCTCTTATTGGTTGAAGGAGTTCTCAACTACTGATGCTCCAATCAAACTGCCGGCCCAGAAGACATCTCTCAAAGCTCCATTCAGGCTCTTGACCAACATCGTGGCCAAGAATCTTCTGGCCAAGGCTGGATCTTACGACAAAGTGACGCTGGAGAAATTTCAATACATGGCTTGTATTGCCTCCAAGATCAACATAAACTGGTCAGATATTCTGTTCAATATTCTATGTGAAATGATCAGGGGCAAAGGGCAATCCGAGGGATTTGCTCTGCAAATTTGTCACATTTTGAGCGTCCTTGGAGTGGACTTTTCCAAGACTGAGCCTCTGCATCCCACCAAATGGCTCAACAAGTCTACGATTCTCAAATTCCTGAACAAAAAGGAGACTGCGGTCGACACTTTGCCCTCAACCGCAAAGGTTATTGCTATCCCTCAACCGCTTTCAACGGTTCCGATCGTGGCCAAACCAGTCTATACCAAGAAGTCTGCCAAGCGCCAACTGATCATCGAATCTGACTCTGAAGACGAATCACGTGAGAATGTTCCACTGATTCAAGCTTTCAGCAAGTCATCTCCTTCGGTCTCCAAAGCAGCTGTGTCATCCACGTCTGTAGGCGAGAAGAAGAGGCAGCACAAGAAGTTAAAGTCTCTTTCTGGACTTGCTCCTACCCTGCCAACGGTCGAGACCACTACCGCTGCTGCTTCTTCTGCTCCTCATCCTACAAAGGGTGTGACAATCCGGGAAGGTGCCTTATCAGCTCCTAAGGTCACTCTAGCTGATCCCAAAGACAAAGGGAAAGGTGTGATGATCTACACACCCAAGGCTCAACCAGCAGCTACGGTAGAACTCAATTTGATCATCTCTCACGTGCTCCGTACTGTCAAGCGTCATCTACAACGTTTTGACAAATGGCATCACTCCCGCACTCACTTGACACTCGCTCAAATATTTCCTAAATGGAAATCTCTAAACGTCATTGAGCAGAAGATGCTTCTATTTGCTGATACTGAAGATATCGTGGAGGCTCTGGGAAGAAGACAGCTCATAGACTTGAAGCTTCGAGGAAGCCTGCTATCTCTGCTAATTAATGAGCGTGTCAAGAATTTCAAATCCAAGAGTCCTACCGCTGCCGATGACTTTGTGATTTTGACTGGACTACAGGATAGTCTACGTCAAATCACTCAACTACTTCAGCACTTCCAAACTCTCAACAATGTCAAAACACCAGCTTCAGCAGCCTGTTTACAAGCTTATGTGCTGGAAGCACAAGTGATGATGAAGACCTTTCTCACTCAAGATCAGGGTGAAGAAGACGTCTATGCTCTCCCTTCTTCAGATGGGATTCTGACCGATCTCATCACTGCTGACCTCTTTCAATCATCTGCTCTAAAATCGAGTGTGGCAGCATCTTCATCAGTCGACCCCTCCTCAACCGCAGTCCAAGCAGTCACTCAACCGGAAGCAGTTGTAATTGCTCACTCCTCTCCAGTGACGACCGCTCTCACCTCTCCAAGTCATCCACAAGATGTTTCAGAAGTGGCTGCACAAGAGATACCTGTCACCTCTGTGACATAGGCTCCTTGCAGTAGTGCAGCAATAGTGCCCCCAATGGAGATACCAAGCACTATTGTATCACCTGCATCTCCAGTACAGCAAGTGACTGATGCTGATCAAGCACATCAACCGTCTCCATCCACTGAAAAGTTTATGGAAGATCTCATTATGGATGAACCAAGTGCTGATCCTGATACTCCACCAACCATATTGGCTGCAGTCGAAACAATTACATCTCCAACTGTACCATTATTGGAAGGTCCATCGGCTAGCTCTCCAGCCAGATCACCATCACCACATCATCGTGAGTCTAGCCCGGTTTCACCAAGAAATGACCAACAAGGGCAAATGCTTCAGACTGATGAGTCTTTGATTGACGCCATGGCCGCAGCTCTAGATCATACCTTGATTAATAGGCTACATGAGCTCACGCAAACGGTTAGGTCCTTCTCTCAAGACATCACTAACTCCTCCTTCTCCGTTGATAATTCACGCCAGACGATGATTCGGCATTTCGAGACCGTGTCTCGAGACCTTGCTCGTATGACCACAGAGATCACTAATCATCATCGCACTCAAATCAACACGCTCTCTACCGTCTCTGAACAAGTTGTCCGATCCGAAAATCGCCTTCACAAGCAGTTGAATGATCGGATGGACACTATGCAAGCCACTCTACTTGCTCAAATCGATGCAAAAATAGACACTATGCAAGCCTGCCTTGGCACTCAACTCACTGAGGTCATCCTTCGACTCAACCAAGGTGATGCCAAAAAGGGGGAAGAAGAGCAACGTAGAGCAGCAGAGGCAAGAAGACGAGAAGAAGAGTCCAGAAGAAAGGAAGAAGCCGACAGAAGAAGAAGAGAAGGCGACAGGTCAGGCGATAGGTCAGGAGGAGCCAGTTGGTTCAAAAGATGAACAACTTATCTCTTCTTTACTTATCGCAGCTGCATTTTTTTTTTTTTTTTGTTTTTCTCTGTAGGTGTAATAAAAATGCCTATTGTACTTAATGAAATTCATTCTCTCAATGAAGTTCATTTTAATGCTTTCATATTGTTCTTGGAGCACTTAAGTTTTGTCATCACCAAAAAGGGGGAAATTGTTGAATCCGATATTTTGGTGATAACAAACAACAACTCATTGTATAAGAATGTGCTGCCAACCATTGTATTTCAGGAATCTACTACAACT
Organism: Henckelia pumila; assembly: GCF_033568475.1. Taxonomy (NCBI): domain Eukaryota; kingdom Viridiplantae; phylum Streptophyta; class Magnoliopsida; order Lamiales; family Gesneriaceae; genus Henckelia; species Henckelia pumila. The sequence goes on along the minus strand of NC_133123.1, from coordinate 148,053,794 downwards.
TCTACCGGAAGCTTGTCAACCGCCTATGTCTCTCGACCGGTTGAAGTCACAAGCCTATCGACTGGCTATCAAAACCAGCAGAGGATAAATCTATCTACCGGAAGCTTGTCAACCGCCCCTGCTCTCGACCGGCTGAAGACACAAGGATAAATCTATCTACCGGAAGCTTGTCAACCGCCTTTGTCTCTCGACCGATTGAAGTCACAAGCTTATCGACTGGTTATTCAAACCAGCAGAGGACAAATATATCTACCGGTAGAATGCCAACTGCCTATCTAGATATCTCGAGACAAGTACCTGTGACAAGATGTTCTTTGCAGGATCCTTTATTAAAAGCAGAACCGGCGTATCAGAAGATTTGTTGACTCCTGCAATCGAGACAACAGGTTGCACCAAAATGGCAAAAACACAGAATGACTACAGATAAAGCATTCGACCGTTTATTCCAGTTTTGGACCCTGGAAGTTGTCTGCAGTGTACGATCTTCATGCAGAATCATCAATGCATTTATGAGCATTAAATGTGCATTCAATGCAGCATCAGAACGTTCAAAATAAAGACGTTGATGATTGACCTCTATAAAGGGAAGATTGCTCAAGAAACAAAAAGTGACAACGGTGAGAGACAAGCAATTCAGAAAAATCTCAATCAACTCAATCACTTGAATAATATCAGAAGTCCTGATCTGATATACTTGAGCACACTTACAAGATCATTCATTTTGCTGCTCAAATAAACCCTCGCCTACAGTTCACATATCTGATCGTCAAGGATCATCCTAGGGTTTCCAAGCCTCTCGACCGCTCTGCAGTTTGAGAAGCTCAACTCAACTATACTCAGTGTTGAAGAGACTTGAAGCTGCTCTGAAAGCTTCCACCAGTCTGATAAGAACTGAGAATCTTATCTGTGTAAATCTAGGAGTTTCGGATTAGGCATTGGATAAGTCCTAAGTCTGAAGTGGGTGTATTACAAGACGTTGTAATAACCAAAGTCTTCTAGTGAATTCCTTCCTAAGTGGAAGAAGGGGAGACGTAGAAGGATTAAGCCTTCGAACTTCCATAAAATCGTGCTTTAGCCTTTACTGCCGTTTATCTTACATCCTGCTCATACATTGCATTATAAACTTTGCATCACTAAAACCTCTATTTCCGCACTATTTAAGTTGTTCAAAACGTTTTAGAAGTTGAGGAAACCGATTAAGTGAACTAAACCTCGCTTGATCATTTTGAAGAAAAAGAAGAAAAGTTTCAGAGTGTATTCACCCCCCCTCTACCCTCTGAACCGATCCCAACAATAGATCATGCACGGACCCCATACCTTTTTGAGCCAAAATTGGTCAAATTAGAAATATAATGTATGGATCCAGCACAAATCCAACACACAAATCCTAGCACAGAGATAACACGAAGGTTTTCCCAGATCATGCATGATCATTGTAATTATTATTATTATTTTAACCTACAATAATAATAATAATAATTATTATTATTATTATTGTTTTATTATTTTATTCATACAAATTTATTATTATTATTATTGTTTTATTATTTATTCATACAAATTTATTTCTATTATAATTTATTTATTTCAAGTGAAATAATTTTATTTAAGTTATTTTGAATAATGAATCTTTTTTCATTGAGTTATATTATCTTTGTCCCAAATATATTGTATATGCTTCTTTTTGTTTTTGCACACATTAAAAAATTCACCAAAAATATCAATTAACTAACAAATATATTATAAAAAATATAAATAAAATATATATATTGTTGAAAATATGTTATTATTATTATTATTATTATTATTATTATTATTATTATTTAAAGTTGAATGTTGAATGTTGAATATTGAGTTGTAAAATGTAAAAAATTAGTGTGTGAAGATGTAGATGATGATGTATTAATATTTGGACTAATCTCCAAATGAGATCTATAAATAGGTCTCTCCATTTGTGTAGAAAAACACAATTGAATTGAGAGAGAAAAATTTGTGAAGTGTAGAGTTTGATATATTTTGAGTTTTGGAGTTTTTACTTTTTACCATATATTTTTACTTTTTCACAACACGTTATCAGCACGATCGCTCGAAGGTTCTCTATAATTTCCGACGCTCCAAAACACAAAGAGAAGACAAAAATATTCAACAAGTAAGTATATTTATTTTATCGTTTATATATTTTTTATTGTGTATATATTAATATAGAATTTTATGTTATTATATAAAAGGCTGTCTATGACACCGACCTTATAATAACGTGATATGATATATATTTATTATGTATTTATACTAACTATATTTGTATAATTTCACAATATTATATAAAAGGCTATCTGTGACACCGATATTATAATAATGTGATATGATATACTATACCTGACTTTATACTAACTATATTTGTATAATTTCATAATATTATATAAAAGGCTGTCTGTGACACCGATCTTATAATAATGTGATATGATATACTATACCTGACTTTATACTAACTATATTTGTATAATTTCACAATATTATATAAAAGGCCGTCTGTGACACCGATCTTATAATAATGTGATATGATATACTATACCTGACTTTGTACTAATTATATTTGTATAATTTCACAATATTATATAAAAGAATGTCTACGACACCGACCTTATAATAATGTGATATGATATACATAATTATTTAATTATGATTATCATTATATGTATCGCATGATTATCACAAATTTTTATTCAACACATAATCATTTTTTCTTACCCCCAACGGTCACAAACGGTCATAAACGGCTAGTTTTTTGCCTATAAATATGTTCACTCAAACTCATTTTCAATCACACCAAAATTCACTCTTTCTCTCAAAATATTTTCTCCTCGACTTTTTTCGAAGATGAAGATGATGGCATTTCTAAGGCTATTTTTCATAATGATTATGATCATCATGCTCACGAGTCTTGTACTCACAGGCGATTATCCACCGCACACTTTTCATCTATTTTTAAGCATACTTGTACTCGTCGTTTATCCATTATTTTGTATTGTCATATTAATGGAAATTAACTTATAAAATGCATTGTTATTTTTCTAGTACCACCATGTCAAATTTGGCAAAGTTTAAATTTGTTGCTCTCGATATCACTAGAAAAGAACAAAGAATTGTTAATGAGAAATCATCAATCCCGACCCAATGTATCTACGGCATTTTCAGAAGAAAATGTCGTAAGTAAAAATGAAAAACAAAATCAAAGGCATAAACTAGATTTTGGTTGAGGTCGAGGATGTGGTCATGAACGTGGACGTAGAAATGATCGCGATCGTGGTCACGGCAGGGGCGACCCTGCCCCAGGGCGGGCAGGGCCCATGCCCAGTGGGGCCCCAAATTTATTAAAAAATTTATTATTTATATATATATATATATATTATAATTATTACTTATTATGTTGATTAATTATTATATTATAACAGTTATTAAAAATCGAAGAATATTCATGCATATTCAACAATAAACCTATCACCTAAACTGATATGTTCAATCTTCGATTCGTTCATCACCTTTCAGTTTGGCATTGTTTTTCGTCAACACTTTCCATTTCTTCTCTTTGATCATCGAATTTTTTAGCCTTGAGTTTTATAGCTTGATGTTCGATCAATTTTTTCTCGGCTTTTGTGTGAGTTAAAATTTGATTTATGACTTGTTCAATTTAATTTTAATTTAATGTTAGATATGCGTTAAAATTTGATTTATAACTCGTTCAATTTAATTTTGATTTAATGTTAGATTTTAATATTTATAATTAATTTATGTCGTTGTTGAAAATTTATGAATTGAAGGTACGAATTTCAAAATTTAATTTTGAAATTTTGAATTTTTATTTAATTCATCTTTGAATGGCTAAATTAATTGCTTCTAAATTAAATTAGCACTTAAATTGTGAGTTTTAGTGGTTCAATGTGATTTTTTTTGGATAATTTCATAATTATATTCACAAAATATGAAGATAATTTCATATAGCTTGATTATATTTGATTTTTTAAATGAAAGTTGATATTTACACTTCATTTTGTATTATCTACACTCCACTTCATATGTAGAATGCAATGTAAATTTATTCACAAATGGAATGTAAATAATAAAAAATGGAGCGTAAATATCAACTTTTTTTAAAAACAATTAATGTAAAAAAACTCTTATTTCAATCTTCGCCCCGTGCCTATTTTTTCTTTGGACCGCCCCTGGGTCACGGCTGTGAATATGAAAATAATCGAGATAGTTACTTCAATAACTAATCTCAAAAGAACGTCACGAACCACCCAAAAAGGCAGCATGAAAATATGAGTGAAAATAAAAATCACTCAAAAAGATATGAGAGTGCTTGTTATAAATATGGCACTCCAAGACATTGGTCACGTACTCCTGAGCACTTATGTAAGCTCTTTAAAGTATCGATAAAGGGAAAAGAAAAAGAGACCAATTTTGTTGAAAACAGTAACCATTTAAGTGGTTCAACTTATTTCAATGCTGCCGATTTTTCAAATGATTTCGAGAACATTGATTAATATATTGGTGGGACTAGAATGTAACATGCTATATTTTGCATATATATATATATATATATATATATATATATATATTATCCTTGATTTTTTTTATTGAAAAATTTCTTTTGAAGTTAAAAATGGAAAACGGTATGAGAAAAGCTAAACAAGGAAATAATCCCATGAAAGTTTGCATACCCGATAGTGGTACAACACACACTATTCTGTGAGATGAAAGATATTTCTTGGAAATAAAATAAACAAAAACAATGGTGAATACAATATCAGGTCCTGTAGACTTGATTGAAGGTTGTGGTAAAACACAATTTTTGTTACCAAATGGTACAAAATTTATGATAAATGATGTTTTATATTCACCACAATCGAAAAGAATTTTGTTGAGTTTTAATGACATATATTCTCATGGATATGATACTGAGACGATAACTGATGGAAATCAGAAATATATGTGTCTTACCACATATAACTCAGGAAAGAAATATGTGATTGAAAAATTATCAATGCTCCCTACTGGATTGCATTATACACATATAAGGTCAATCGAATCAAATATGGTGGTTAATAGTTCTTCAATATTAACCAATTGGCATGATTGATTGGACATCCTGGTTCAATAATGATGCGAAGAATTATTTAAAATACGCATGGTCATCCATTGAAAGACCAGAAGATCTTTCAGAATAATAAGTTTCAATGTAAAGCATGTTCTCTTGGAAAACATATTATAAGACCATCGCCAGCTAAAATCCAAACAGAATCACCTATATTTCTTGAACGTATTCAGGGTGATATTTGTGGGTCAATTCATCCACCATGTGGACCATTCAGATATTTTATGGTATTGATCGATGCCTCTAGCAGATGATCACATGTATACTTATTGTCAACTCGGAATTTGACATTTGCAAGATTAATGGCTCAAATAATAAAATTGCGAAATCAATTTTCCGATTATATAATCAAGAAAATAAGACTTGATAATGCTAGAGAATTTGCTTCCCAAACTTTCAATGACTATTGTATGTCAATGAGAATTACTGTTGAACATCCTGTTGCTCATGTTCATAGAATGGATTAGCTGAATCATTGATTAAACGTCTACAACTGATTGCTAGACCAGTGATTATGAGAACAAAACTCCCTATTTCTATATAGGGACATGCAATTTTATATGTTGCCGCATTAATTCGCATCAGACCAAATGCATATCATAAATTCTCTCCATTACAGCTTGCATTTGGTAAAGAACCAAATATTTCTCATCTGAGAATTTTGGATGTATGGTGTATGTGCCTATTGCACCACCTCAACGATAAAAAATGGGTCCTCAAAGAAAAATCGGTATTTATATCGGTTATGATAGCCCATCAATCATTCGATATCTTGAGCCTTAGACAGGCGATGTGTTTACAACACGCTTTGCTGATTGTCATTTTAATGAAGAAATCTTCCCAATGTTAGGGGGAGAAAATAAACACGTCGAAAAATAAATCACATGGTATGTACCATCATTGTTATATTTGGATCCAAGGACCAAACAATGTGAGAAAGATAAGTCAACAAGACTAAAGCACTAAACTAAAACATCATCAGTTTACCCTCGCGATCTTTTGGATAGAATTTTCCATAATCTGACACATTTCACAGAAGTTAGTATCGCGATCCAAAGGAAATTGTCGGCCTCAGAGATTGTTCTTGAAAGTGACAAATGCAACGGAAATATTTCAAATCCTATCTGAAGATCATTTTTGAATTTGTTACCGTTAGCATTCGAAGGGTATAAATAGAGATCTTGATCGATTGAAGAACAACTTTTGCCAACACCGTTTACTGCATGAATATTCAAAGTCTCAAAAGCTTGTAAATCGATCAAAGAACTCGAAGCACAAACGCTCAACTGATACTCTGATCATTGAAAGATCATTTTTGTGCTAAGTCAATTGAGTTGTAAACATCATCATTTTATCAGTCTAGGACTGAAACTGAGTTGTAACTAGGAGTTCTTGTTTAGGCAGTGTATAAGTCCTAAACCGGATCGGGGTTTTTCAAATTGCTTGTAAAATTCAAAGTCTTCTAGTGATATCCTTTCGAAGTGGAAGAAGGGATGACGTAGTAGTGATTGAAATCTCCGAACATCCATAAACATCTCCTTGTGTCTCTTATCAGTTTACCTACTCACTTTCTATCTTGCATAAACTACTTTCTTATAAGTGTTCAAATATGTAACTTGACATATTTTTGCACATACTTTGTTTGTCAAATTACATTAGATACCAAGATAAACACAGAGTTCAATCACTAAACCGATTGAATTCAACCCCTTCTCATTAAACTGTTTTTTGAGTGTATTCACCCCCCTCTATACTCTAAACCGATCCTAACATAGTTAAAATAATAATACTTACCGTTATCATTTAATGGCAATTTTTAGGGAAAACCGTAATTTTGGTCTTGCATATTTGTCACTTTGCGATTTCGGTCCTTTATATTTTTATATTTCAGTTTTAATCCTGCATGTTTTGATTTTTGACAATTTCAGTTTTTTTTCGAAATTAATGCTTACTTAACATCATACACGTCAGCTCCATATCAGTACTGCATTGGTGCCACATCTGCGTCAAATAATAATGACTAAAATTGCCAAAAAAAAATAAAGATAGCGTACTGAAAATGAAATTTGAAAAAATAGAGGACCGAAATCGCAAAGTGACAAACATAAAAGATTAAAAAAACCATTTTCCCTAATTTTTATTAGATTACATTTTATACTGTTTATGAATTATGAATATTCTCATTTTTATTAAATTATTTGTAATATAAAAGATTTGATGACTTCTAATTGTTTTTTGTAAATTTTAAAAGTCTAGGGATATTTAATTCGAACTTTCGTATTCTAAAAGAAGATCACGACAACTATTCCACAATATGATCTTATAGCATCGCCAAGTCACACATATTGTTTAATGTTTGGTAAAATGCATTTAATTGCTGAAATGTTTGAGAAACAAAATAAATTTGAATTTCAAATTTGTAGGTTAAATTTCGATTAATTCGAAATGAACATTACTATATATTGAAAAAAATAACAAATATTTGGTGTGTGTATCTATTATATAAGAGACTTTTAGTTTGATTTCTTGGTAGGGCAACTTGTAGATAACTCCCTAAATCAAACATAACTTTCAATTTACTCCCTATATTTGTCTTTCCGAAAATGCCCTTGTCTTTATTTTAATCATTATTATTTCTTGAATTATCAAATGTGGAATCGGATTCAAAATCTGATTCACTTGATTCATCAAGATAATAAATATTTTCATCATCGGATGAAAATTCAATTGTTTCTACGGGATAAAATCCAATATTATATATTTCTTCAAGAAGTTTAATTTTATTTTTCTTTTCGTTTCGTTTTGGATATTCATTCGCATAATGTCCTTCTTCGTTGCACAACCAACATGTGCAATTCTTTCCTTTACCCTTTGGGCAAGGTGGTTTTTTGTTATCAAACTTTTTATAAAAAATTTTTTTATAAGATTTTCTGAAGAAATTCTTTTTAAATTTTTTTTTTCTTATAGGAAATAAATTTCTTATTAAAAGATTTATAAGGTTTATTAAATTTAATCTGTTTCTGTCGTTTTAAATATTTGTGTGACATGTTTGTTTTGCAACCGTATTCTTTTACTGTGAATTCCATTTTGTCACAACAAAGTTTATTGTTTTGTTTGTAGGATTTAGAGATTCTTTTATTTAGTGTTACTTCATGACATTTCTTTGTTATTATGTCTTTGATGAATTTAATAGCTCCTCCTAAAGTTTTAGCATAAGGACTAGTTATGAATTCATCTTTACTGTTTATAGGTATATTAGGTATCTTATTAAAGATACTTAGTTTATAATGTTCCTTTTTATCAGCATCTATTAATTGATAATAGTTTGTTTCATAATCACAAATAAATTCTTCTAAGTAACATAAATTGCATAATTTAATATTATCTAAAATAAAGATTGCTCTATTTTGTTCTATGTTCTTAGCTACCAAATTAGCATCATTATTAGAAACTCCTAAAAATTCTTGGTACAAGGCATCAACAAATAGTTCAAAATATCGTTGTCCTGTCATTCCTTGTGGTAGATTAGTAATTACTAGGTTTTCAGCCCAAGTTCTTACTGCTCCTACCAGTGTCATTTTTATCATCCCATGAGTTAAAACTTGAATATTCTCATTTTTGTCTAATAATGGTGTTAATTGAATTTGTACTGATAGTTCATTTGCTCAATGATCTATCTTTGATTTTCTTTCTTTGGCTGTTGAACAACCTAAATCTAAGATATTCTGTTTCACAAATCCTGATGTTTTTGATTCTCTAAGAATATCTCTAACATCTTTATAAGATCCAGAGTATTGGTCTTTGTTATATTTAAATTCTTCATTATCTCTTCCACCACTACCTTCTACATTCGTTCGTAAGATTTAATCATGGTCTAGAATCATCTTCAGATTCTGATTCTGAAATATCCATATCTCTGTATTGTTCTGAGTCCTGATGTGAATGATATAATTCTTCTGTATTTACTCCTATTTGTTCAAAATCAGATGAGTCGGTTTCACTAAATATCTCCATACTTATGTTTGCCATAAATAAGGGGATTTCTATACCATGATTCAATTTTGAATGGGGGTTTTTCTTCCATTTTTCTTTTTCCTTTATCTATTGGAAGAACTTCCTTAAGATAGTTTAATATTTCATTACTATGTCTTTCTTGTTCAATTATTAATCTAGTCGTTGCTAAATCAATATATTCTTTGAAATTCTTCTCTAATTCTTGTATTGATAGATTGATCTTATTAATATTATTTTCTAAATCTCTTAGATCTTTTTCTAATTTTATTAAGGACGTCATTGCGATGAGGTTGACTCATTAACAATAGCTTGTTTAATTTTAAGAATATTTTGATTCATGGTTCCAATCTTATCAAGAATATCTTCATCATTTCTAGCAAATGATAATGATCTTCTTGGTACAGACTATTTTGTGATTTGGAGGTCATCTGAACTCCATCTTTTATAAAAATTTATTTTTTCAATAAATTCTTTTCGAGGGTGTTCAATTCTTGTAATATTTTCAAACATTCTTTCAACGGAAATAGTTGGTTTTGTTGAAATTATTCCTGTTTGAGAATTATTACTTATTGCTAAACCGACAACATAGTTTATATTGATCGGATGGTTTCCTGTTAACATAAGATTATTTTTATAAAAGTAATAATCTAATGTTAAAACGTCATTTATGTTTTTATCAAAAAAAGATATATTGTATTGTGGATAAATACAAAATTTCATATTTTTGTAACATAAATTTCCTTCAATTTTTTCAAGGATAGAATCCTCAAAATTACGTATTCTTTTGTCACGAACTGTTATTTCAATTGGTGTATCTATTCCTTCTCGGTAGTGAGCTGATATTATTATTTCAATTCCTCCGATATGAACATATTTCAGTTCAGATCGTTCTTTTTCACTGGCTTTTGCCATGATGGTATTAATATCTTGAGTTGTTAATAACTTCAGAGTATTAGACCTTTATTTGTTATTTATTTTACAAGATCGTTCCTTTGTACGAATCGAATAATAAATTAAATTTTTTCTGGGATTAATAAAATTTGAAATCTTACTTAGTATTCCTGGTTGGTCTATTAGATTTGTTTTTGAATTAGAAAACCCTGTTTTCTGTATTTCAGCAAACTTACTTTGATTGAATATAATATTCAAATTATACTCTTGGTTTTCTTCAGATTCATCGATCTGACTGTTTTGATTTGGAATTGTTACTTCTGTCATTTTAACAGATGATAAAACTTCTTAATTTTCTTAAGGCTATTAAAAGCTTTTTTGTTGAATCTATCTGTTCTAATAAATTCTGAAAATCTTCGAAACTATCAATTGAAGATTGAAAATTTTTAAGATGTTTCAAATTGTTTTCACAATTTCTATATCAAAATTTATATTTTGAGAATATAAATTAAAGATATTCATTTTTGTATTTTCATACATTTTCCATTTAGTAAAAATTGTTACTTTTATTATTTTGTTTTTATTGATCGGATTTCGATAACAAAGTTTGTTCTTATTCATAACATATTGTTATGTCTTAAGTTTCACCGTTTTCAGAAATTTGAATTATCATTTTTCAGTTGCTTGAAAAATATTCTTTTTTATGATTTTTGAAATAAAAGGTTTGGAGATCTTTTATTTTATTCCATAATTGATCTATTTGACGTAAATATTTTAGTAAGATTATTTTATCAAATAAATTTTTAATCTCAATATCTAAAGTTAATCCAGGCATTAATAATCTGCTTTATTTAAGCTTTGATACCAGGTTGCGGAATTCTTAAAATTCTTATGAATTTTCTTATTTATGGATTTACAGATCTGATTCATTTATAACAGATAAATGTTTTCATATTAGTTTGGTTCCATTCATGGGTTATTAATACAAATTTTAGTTGATAAATTGATTCAAATATGGTTAAATCAGAAGTATTTAAACGATATTCATGAAATGTATCATATTCATGATCATCTTCTATTTCGAACCAGTTTTTTATTATTAATCTTCCATTTCTTATAAAGAATGACGACATGATTAATGTATTTTGACTATTTCTTTGAATTAAGGGCTGCAGGAGGTTTAGAAAGGTTACCTTGTTTGAATGAATATTGGTTTTGAGTAGAGGCCAAATCCTTGCTTTCCCTTAACGATCACTTGATCAACTGGTACTTGCTCTATGGATCTCCAGGTTTACTCTAACCATGAATATTCAATGGTTGGTTTCCAACCTTATCCTCCTTATGCCCTGCTTGTTTAGTTATTAGCCATAAGGATTATTTTGTTTCTGATTTTATGTTTCTTAGTTTCTTATAGTTTTCATACGTCTTGTATGAACCAGATTGTAAGAAAATTTAAGAAGAGAGAGATACTCAAACTTCACTTCTTCTTTTACAGCACAAAACATCTCCTTTTATAGGCGTGGAGAAACGCATATATAATTAAAAATAAAAGAAAAGAGGGGGACCACCCGACACTACATAATGAAAACAACTCATTTTACATCTGAGTGGATGCCTTTAACATGTGGTGTGGTCCACGATTTTATTTGTTTTTACATTGTATCACTCTCTGAATCACTGGTGCATTCGGACCATTTTTTTATTAGTTTGTCTTCTTTGACAGCTGGTTTGCCCTCTTTGACAGCTGCTTCTTCTGTCTGAATGGGTTGGCAATGTCCACATTTGTGAGTGGAAATCATTGTTCTTAGTCTTTGACATAACATTTGTTGGGTTTCTGTCATGTCAACTCTTGCTTCATAGATTGGAGCTTCGAATTGAGCTAACATGGCTTGTTCTTTTTTTTGGATTGTCTCCTTATGTCCAGTGGTTAATAAAATTTTACTGGTTGCAAAATTTATTTTAACCTTTGAGTTTCCATCAATCTTTTCTGTCTTTGAGATCATATCAATCAATGTCTTTATTCTTATCTCAGAAAGTGTTGAGATATCCATTACTGGTTTCTCTTCATTTGATCCTTCGAATAAGAACTTGTCTTTTTGTTTTCGACATTGAATATATACCATTGGTTGATAGAATTTGTTATCATCCCAATCTGGAAGGGTTGAGTTAATACTCAATGTTAATACTGGATCGTCCTTAAAGACTGCTTTCTTGAACTGGATGATACTATTTCTCAATTGATATGGAAATAGTTCTATTTCTTGATTGTTGGGACTGACTGCCAATCCACTTAATAATCCATTTGAAAAGAATCTTGCGACTTCATGTGCTGGAGCACCTTGCAGTGTTCTTGCTCTTGATATGCTCTGTGTGTCACAAGTTTGTAGCCAAGATTCTGCAGATGGTTTGGCTATTCTCAAATAGTTTAGTGTTTCAAAGAATTCAGTCTTGAGTTTTTTTGAAAAATTTGTTTTTTCAAAAATTGGTTTTTGTGGTCGCAGATTGACCATCTTTCTTTCTTTCTTTTCAAGGGCACTTTTAAACGTACTTTCTTTTTTTTTATTTTTCTCGGTGCTGGCTGTGTCCACCAGTTCTTTTTTCTTTTCTTTTTCTTTGTCAGTGTTGGCTGTGACCGCTGACTGTTTCTCTTTTATCTCCATTATTTTGTCAAATGGAGTTGCCATTTTGATTGGTGTTCTTGGTGAGGATGATGATAAAGTTATCATCTTTTCTTCTGTCCTTTGAATTTTTCTACTCAAATTCCTTTCTTTTAGTTGAAGAATTTGAATTTCTTCCTGCAATTCAATCAATTGTTCTTTTAATTGACTTAGTTGCTCCATCTTGATTATACTCTGCACAAGAAAACATATTTATATATATAATGGTTAGTAAAATAACTCTTTTCGTGAGTAATTCGGATAGTTTTATTATGCGTATCATCGCATTTATAAATTCTTTTGCAAGAATTGAATCAATCTTAAATTGATTATTTTACTCAAAGAGTAATTTATGTTTCTGAATATAAATCTCATTTCATTAATTTATATTCCCCATGCTTTCTGAGGCATGTTCGGATGACTGAAAGTCATAAAATAATTCATGTTTCTGAATATAAATCTCATTTCATCAATTTATATTCCCCATGCTTTCTGAGGCATGTTCGGATGGCTCACAGTCATTTTCTGGATCACTTAGGATCTCCTTTGTTATTCCGTTACTACGGATAGTATAGTTTGGATGAAGTTCTCTGGTTAATTCGTCGGGTAATGAATTATCCGTTCCTTTGACATGTTGGATCTCGAACTGATAATGGTTCAATTCCAATTGCCATCTAATTAGCCTTGCTGCATTTTTCCCTGCATTTCTTGATATTTTTCTTGTCTTGAAATATGTTAAATTCATATTATCTGTTCTTACTAAAAACGGTTTAGAAATAAATTAAATTTCATAAGTTCTAATTGTGAATATTAAAGCTAATAATTCTTTTTCATTCGAATGATAATTTAATTGTGCACCTTGAAAAGTTCCTGATGTATAGTTGCATAATTCTTCATTATTTCTAGTAGCTGTTTTAGTAAGTTCTTCTAAATTTCTTTCTCCAGTATAAGCTTTTAAACATGCTCCCCAGTATTCATCTGAAGCGTCTGTTTCAATTATTATTATATCTTTATTTGAAGGAAAATATAATTCAGGAAGATTACTAATTAATTTTTTTTTAATAGTGTCTATGTAATTAGTATCTTCTTTCGACTATTTCCACTTATAGTCCTGTTTAAGTTTTACCTGAAGAGGTTTTCTGATTTCTGCAAGTTTCTTAATGTAATTTCCAGAATAAGTTAATAATCTTAAAAATCTTCTTAATTGATCTTTATCCTTGATTTCACTAAGAAAATCATGAATCTTCTTAAGTATATGCGGTTGTAATGTTTTCCATCTTCTATTTGTAATCCTAAATAATTTATTTTTGTTTTGAATAATTGTGCTTTCTTTTCAGAAAATATAATTCCATCTTTATGACAAATATCTAATATTGTCATGAGATCTTTATAATGTTGATCTAGTGTTTTTGAATAAATTAATATGTCATCTATATAAACACAATAAAAATCTATATATGATTTAAAAGATTCATCCATATATCTTTGAAAGATACCTGGTGCTTGTTTAAGTCCGAAAGGTAATACAGTCCATTGATACTGTCCTTTTGGATAACTGAATGCTGTAAGTAATTGTGTTTGTGGTTCTAGTTGAATTTGCCAGAATCCTGATTTACAATCTAAACTGGAAAAATATTTCATTTCTCCTATATATGATAGTAAATCATTCTTATTTGGGATATAATATTCATCCATAATTGTTGCTTTATTCATCTTTCGATAATCAATTACCATTATTTTCTTATCAGTATCTTTCTTACTGACACAAAAGGCTGGTGAAGAGTGTGGACTTTTACTAGGGATGATTATCTTAAGTTTTAATAATTCTTGAACTTCTTTTTCAAATATTTTTACATCATCCATGTTACATCTTCTTGGTGCTTCACGGATTGTGATATTAGGGTCTTTGAGTTTTATTGAAGTAATAAATTGTTTTTTTTTCTTAATTTTGTCCTGAGGATTTTCAGAACAAATATCATGAAATTTCCTCATGATTTCTTTTTCAGGATTAATCGTTAAAATATTTTCTATTTTTAGTTCTATTGGATTTGTATTTCGTTTATGAAAATTCTTTGTAAATCCTTTATTTCCTACGCGAAATGCTGTTCGTATTTTGGGAATGTAAATCATTGATGATCCTTTGTTTAAAGTTATGTGATCTTCAAATTGTGTAAAGGGAAGATATTCTCTTAAAAAGTTATTTCCTATTATAATGTCCATTCCTGATTCTATTTAATATATAATGGGTATTACAAATTTTGTTTCTTTTATTTCTATTTTTAATTTTTCTGCTACTGTATTAAGCATTATTATTGATCCATCTCCTATTCGAACTTTTAATCCTTTATCATATTTCTTCCAATAATGATTTGGAAGTATATGCTTGCTTCCTAAACACATACTTATTCCTATATCAACATAAACATGTATATGATATGGTTTATGTTTTTTGATTTTAATTTGAATTTTTATATATATACTATTTGGATTAGTTTTGTTTTTATTATCCATTCTCTCATTTTTTTAATTTTAAGAGATAAGGGTAAAATTGGTATTTAGAAACAAAAGTTTCTCTCTTCAGGGAGTTGAACATAAGTTTTATTTATGTAGGGATTTATAAATAAGTTATAAAGTGGTTTAGGGAGTGATTGACAATTAACCCTTCTTGGTATGCTACAAAAATAAAACATAAATTGAAAAAAAAAAAAAACACACACACACACACACACACACACAAACCGCTTCCCTCCACTATCTCAATTTTTTCCTCAATTATGATTTTTTTTATATTTAACTATTTTTTCTTCTTTTCTCCACAAATTTTATATTTAATATATAATACAACCATTTTATTTAATAGTTCTAATTGAGAACTAATTAAATTTGAAACTAAATATTAATCCATAAAAATTGAAATTTCCCAATATTTCCATTCCATACAAGATTAATAAAAATTTTAATTGATGCTTTAAAAACTCACAATCATATTCTTTATATATTATGTAATTTAACCTTTTTTTTAGAGCATTTAATTTAACGGGCCTTTTTCATATTTATATGTATATTATAATAATATTATAATACCGACATACTTTTTTCGGAAAGGACAAAGTTTGCCTCTTCCCATGCTTATATCAAAAATCTTCTTATCACGATATTCGGAACGTCTTATCAATAAGTGAAACAACTTATACCATCTTTAATTTAATTTGCTGAAAAAAAAAGAATGACAATTTGTTGACTTTCTTTTTTCACATTACACCCTTTTCACACACACACCGAGATCTCTCACTACTTTAAATACCCCATCAGACAGAAGAAAAACTACACAGAATTCGGAGTAACCAGCATTTGTAGAACATAAAATCTTGAAATAAAATCCCAGAAAAGCTCGATCTTTATACATATATATTTCGGTCACATTCGGAAATTCTGAGGTAAAATTGCCCGTGTGTGCAAGAATAATTTTTTTTTCTTTGTTTAATTTTGTTCTTATGATTTCTTTGCATGTGATTCTAACGTTCGATCTGTTCTTTTTTCCCGGTTCTATAGCTTTAGATCGATCTGTAGACAGAATTTGATTTTCCTCGAAAAAAATCTGTCATGTTTTCAAAAAAGAAAATAAAGAAAATTCCTTGTCAACTTGCATGTGAATTTTCTTGGATTTTTATGGGGTGGTTTTTCAGTAATCTTCCCAAATTTTTACGTCACATTTTTAATCTTTGTTAAATGTTTGGTGAGATGTATTAATTATAGCCATTTAATGAAAGATGCTCAAATATATTTTTGAAAAATTACAACCATTAATATGTAATTTAAATTACAATGTTGTGCTCGATTGCATAAATCCACTAAAAATAAATTTGACCAGTGATTTAATGCTCACATGCAAGTTTGTGTTGGAATCCGATAATTTGATTCTAGAATTAAATTCGAAGATTTCAAATCATTCAAACATTATATAATTTTAAAGAACATTTCTATAATTTTCCACTAATACCTACCATACAATATTTAATTTTCTCTATTAAAAATATTACAACGATTGCACAACCATATTCTTTATATATTATTTTAGATTTTTTTCCAGATTATTACAAATGTGTTATATATACCATTACATCTTATCACTTATCAATAAGTGCGTTGACTTATACGAGAAGACCCACGCGCGGCCACAAAAAGCAAGCACGTAAGGGATACGTGTGACTAAATTCACATATTTAACGTAAGAAATCTGACACGCGCACTTCAAGCGCGTCATAATGACAATATAATTTGTTGAATTTATTTTCTCAAAGCGCACACTTTTCTCACACACACCGCAAAATAAGGAACCTCTCTCTGCTTTTTAATTTAAATAAAACAAACTCAGAAAAAAAGAATTTAGAGAAGCTAGCTTGTGTGTATCCATCTGTACGTATCTTCTGCTAATAAACATTCGGAAATTCCGAGGTAAAACTGCTGGTGTGCATGAATGTATATATGTGTAGAGACATTTTTCTCTTATACATTTGTATGTGATTTTTCATGATGTTCGATTTGTTTTTTTTTTCTTTCTTTTTTTTTTTCCTGTTCCATTTGTTTGGATCTGTATGTATGTCACTTTTGGATTTTTTTTTTGAAGGGATTTTAACTTGCATGTTAATTTTCTTGGATTTTGAAGGAGTGGAGTACTGAGAAATCAGTGGATCAGTGAAATTCCAGGCTTCTCAAGTAGTTTAATATTACAAAGAAATGGCGGCTTCATCAGTTAACAGAGAGATGATTTTCTTGTTGCTTCAGTTTTTGGATGAGCAAAAATTGAAGAGCACTGCCCGCATGTAAAGATCCTTTCTTTTTTTAATTTTTTTTTGTTTTATTTTGGTTATCTTAGCTAGATTCTTTGATGTTTAAACATCTTTGTTAAGTACTTCAAAATGATTAAAGGGACTTTTTTGTGGTTAATTATTATTGTACTAACATTTTTGTTAATTTTTATGCCGGTAATGATCGGAGGTTGGAGAAGGAATCAGGGTTTTTCTTCAACATGAGGCACTTTGAGGAGATGATCAATAATGGAGAATGGAACGAGGTCGAAAGTTATTTGTCCTCGTTTACCAGTGTTCAAGAAAATCGTCACTCCACGAAGATTTTCTTCGAGATCAGAAAGCAGAAGTATCTCGAGGCCCTTGATAAGTGAGCATATAGCTCGGTTTTTCGATCATTAATGAGTGTTCTAACGTCCTTTTTTTTTTGGGCGCTAATGATCTTCTTTCTGGTTATCATAGGCACGACAAAGACGCGGCTGTTGGGATTCTTACCAAAGATTTGAAAGTGTTTCAAGCATTGGATGAGAATCTATACAAGGAAATGACGATGCTTTTGACATTGAACAACTTTAGGTATAAGTTCTTTGTCGTATAGGTGACGATGGTTATTGCTTGCGTCTTCTGTTTTGTGTCTGTTATGATATTTATTGTGTTGTGTTAATTAATTTCCATAATGTGCTTCATTCATGTTGCTCTCATTTTTATTGACATGTTTCTCATAACCCTAAAAATTTAGGGTTAACATGCATGATCTGATAAAATGATAAATGTTATTGGCTTTGGAGAGATTTAGGTATATAAGATTTTATATAGGGGAAATGTTATGATCTTTGCCAAGTGAAATTCACTCAGTACTGGATCAGTACCATTGTGTGGGTCCTATGGCCATGCATGCAATGGTAGATGTTGCATGGGGTGAAATGAAAATCACCTGGTGTAGCATGACATTTACCTATAAGTGCATTGGGTTCATTTCAAGAATGTATTTCATGTTGCACTATAAGCATGCATGTTTCCACTATTATTCAAAGTGATACATGCCTTTTATATTTAGATGTAAGCACTTAATATAAATTTTTTTAAAAAAATTACCATGATAATTCACATTAACACTTGATAAAATTTACATAAATATCCAATAATTCTAATAAAATATCTATCTAATACTTTTAGTAGAACTATCCTGTAATTTCTAACCCACAAAAGCTATAAAAAAACATGATTAACAACGTAGATTTTTGTCCATAATTAGTACTAGTGGACGAAGCGTGTGTGCATCACATGTGCAAAAATTAACGATAAATTAAACAACGGAACTTGCAAAAAATTAACTATGAATTAACACGGAACTTTTATATCATAAATATTAGCGACTGAACTTGATAGAAGTTTGAGTTATGTAGCTAGTTAACGATGACCATAAAAATGATGTGTTTGGCAAACGAATCGAACATCTGACTCAAAAAATATTTATTTTCAATCGTAATTATTCAATTCAAGCCAAACTCGAACACGGTCGAAATTTCTTCGGACCAAACTCGAGCTAATATTATTTTATTTGATAGTTCGCGAGTCGCTTGCGAGCTTTAATATTTTATGACATAATATACTTATATATTAAATAAATATATATACCTAGCTGTTATTTTCGAGCAGCTCATGGAAATTTTGAATATTTTGAGCAGAACTCAAACTTGATCATTGGTTCAAACCAAAATTTGATTAAAAGAGTCGAATATATCTAATTCGAGCCAAATTCAAGCATTAAATTTTTCTTCTTAGTCAGCTCGATTCAAATTTTTATACCCTTGTCTAGTTTTATCTCGACACTTCGACAAAATAGAACTAAAAAAAAAAGGAAAAAAGAAGATAAGTTTCTATAGTAAAACCAAAATTTGACTACTTAAAAAAGTATAACCTAAAATAGAATAACTTAGAGAACTACAGTGGTAATTTTCCTCATTTAAATCACCATATACTACAAAAAAAATTTATTTTAGCCACGCGGTTTTAGCCACGGTTTTATAAACCGTGACAAAAACTGCCGTTACTAAGTTTAGCCACGGTTTTACAAACCATGGTAATTGGTAAATCCATAATTATATGGTTTTTGATTAAATTTGATCTATGCATATATGTGATGATAAATGTCTTCGAATCTATTCCATACATATATCCTCTTTAAGCCATTAGCATGATGTGAAATTTGTTATCATGGAACTTCTTGATTGAATTCTACATGCCTTCGACAAAATCGTATACATTGTTGCTGCATGCACTCTCCATATAATTCTTCTACTTAAAGTGAAACAATTCTCAATTCCAGGGAGTTCGATAGGCTTTGCAGATACAAAGATGCAAACTCAGCTAGGATTTTGTTGTTTAATTCACTAAGGAGATTGATTGAGGCGAACCCCGTCTTTCAAGATAAGCTCCGGTTTCCCTCTTTTCAGGACGCGAGGTTGAGAGCTTTGATCAACCAGGGGTAATAAGTCAGATAATTAAAATGATAATAAAATCAACATATATATTTTTAGTATATTTTTTTTTTATCGATATCATAATGCAAATAAGACCAATTACCATATATAGTACTTATGCTTGGATATTAATGCAGATTGAACTGGCAACATCATCTCTGTGACAATGCAAGGCCCAATCCTGTCATAAGATCTCTCTTTGTAGACCATGTTTGCGTAGAGGCGCATGGTGCACAGGCATCATCCTCCGCGGCTAATGCATTGGTTGGGCCAGTGCCTAGAGGAGGTGGTGGTGGTGGTGGTGGTGGCGGTGGATTCATGCCAACCAGAGCTTTTGTTGTAAGTCATTAGAAATATTTAGCTCACATCTTTATGATCTTTTCCTTTTTTGTTATAGGGTTTCATAAAACATGATTTTGTATTATTGTTGTTGGTTTCTTTCAGCAGTCGTCAATGTTGCCTCCCCCGACAACTTCGCTAGCTGGATTGAGAGCCAGTTCGTCTTCTTTGCCAGACCTGGCTCTTTCTATTAGACCTATGGGGTTAAGCCATACTCATACTGGTAGAGTTTTGAATTAATTCATCGATTTTTTTCTCTCTATTACATGATTTTGAGATTGAAACTTCATTCTTCTTTTCAGAAAAAATTAGTGTGACCTTATCCGCGGTTAAGTACTGTTTATTAAAAATCTAAAAATAATTGATTTTTTATATACTAATATGTTGTGCCAGTGTCTTTGTTAAATTTTTCTATGAATTGTATTAGAAATATATTAATGGATAAAATCAATATGCAGATTCTGAACTTGCATTGGGGAGATCATTGTCACTCGGAGCAGCACGCGTGGAGGTAATGTATTTTTCATGCTCAACCATAACAAGTTATTACTCATACATCGTGTATATTCTTCTACGTTCATCGCCTTAATAGGCATCACATTTACTTTTATTCATCTTCTATTTTTAATTTC
Source organism: Henckelia pumila (assembly GCF_033568475.1). Classification (NCBI taxonomy): domain Eukaryota; kingdom Viridiplantae; phylum Streptophyta; class Magnoliopsida; order Lamiales; family Gesneriaceae; genus Henckelia; species Henckelia pumila. The sequence continues at coordinate 148,032,815 of NC_133123.1, read as the reverse complement.
ACAATCCTCTCCTACTTCATGATATGTATGTTAATTTTTGAATTTATAGATCACATACTCATTGTTTAAGTCTCATTTATTTCCTATCTTGTTATGTTAATTATATATTGGTCGTGTCTACGTTCACGGTAATTATGTTGTTTTCAGGCCAGCAACATGCATATCGATGAAGCGGGGCCGAGTTCTGCACGACCCTCGCTCATGCAAGTCGACGAGGCAGGGCCGAGCAATGCACAACCCTTGCACACATATGACGACTTGCCGAAGACTGTTGTGGCGAATCTGAATCAAGGCTCCGCTGTGAAAAGCCTTGATTTCCATTCAGTCCAACAGACTTTTCTTCTTGGTTAGTTGTCCATATTTAAATTAATTTCTTCAATAATTATTGTTTAATTCAGTTTGTTCTCTTTACTAGTTGTTTGTATTGATAATCTGCACATATATATATTTTTCCGTTTTCAGTGGGAACGATCACTGGCGACGTTTCCGTGTGGGAAGTTGGTTGTGGGAGGATGCTCGCCTCCAGAAATTTTAAAGTCTGGGATATTGGTGCTTGCTCGTTCCAACTACATGTACGCGTGTGTGTATTTGCATGCATGCATATGATTGGGAAGATAGAAATTTATTTTTATTCTTGATATATACTCTTACTAATTTAAATTGTATTATGGGTTTTATTTCTAGGCTACTTTAGCACATGAATACAGTGCTTCAGTGAATTGTGTTAGGTGGACTCCCGATGGAAACGGATTCGGTATGTTTCGTTATTCGTTGTTGTTTCGAAAGAGAAATAAAGAGCATGATGTTGGAGTTCAAATTTCATTGAAGCCTTAAATTATAAATTCTTAGTTATGATATTCTTGTCATTAATATGATCCAGGGGTTGCATACTCAAGGCACATGGTTCAGTTGTTTTCTTACCATGGTGGCGATGACTTGAGAAACCATCTTGAGGTTTGTTTTAGACATTTCAAAATCGATCATATATCATGTCGTCGGTCTAAATTAGAATTCGATCCATTCGGTAAACTATTTTTTTCGCTGTAATTTTAGGTTGAGGCACATGTCGGAAGTGTCAACGATCTTGCGTTCTATCATCGGAACAAACAATTGTTGTTCATCACGTGTGGAGAAGATAGAATTATCAAGGTCAGTACTTTTAAAGAAACTAGTTTAATTTGATGCACATGCATTGCACATCAGTCATTTATATACAATCAAGAAATTTTGAGATAAAAATATGATATTATTTTGTCGATTTTTTCATCGTAAATGCAAAAAAAAGATTTCCTAATATTTTTACATGGTCACGATCCATTTAAATGGATAGATATGTGCATTTCAATTAATTTATACTTAATCACAATTTAAAACTTTAATCGCACATCATTCGCACTTAAATAGCACATCTGATGTCGCGAATACAAGGCTATCTGTAGAACTCTCATATGGTTTTTTGGTTAGGTTTGGGATGCGGCGACTGGCGTTAGACAGCATACTTTCGCGGGACATAACTCGCCTGTCTATTCTGTGTGTCCGCATACCAAGGGAAATATTGATGTAAGTATCTCGCCACCATTAATTGGCCCTTTTGCAGTGGTTATGAAGATTTGCAAACATTTTCAAAGATTGAGCTAAGTGCCATTAATTGTTTCAGTTCATCTTTTCGACTGACGTCGATGGAATGATCAAGGCGTGGCTGTATGATGAGGAGGGCGCAAGAGTCGACTACGAGGCTCCTGGTCGTTCATGTGCTACTATGGCTTATAGTGCAGATGGGACAAGGTGAAAATAAGGGCTATGAATTTGGCTGCATTTCTTGATCCCCTTACATGCTTGTTATCTTACTTGCATGCATGCATGTTCATTTACAATGTACATGTAGGTTATTCTCCTGCGGCACAAATAGAGAGGGCGAATCGCATATCGTGGAGTGGAATGACACCGAAGGTACGTTGAAAAGGACATATCTCGGGCTAGGGAGACAAAATGTCCTTGAGAAGGTGCATTTCGACACGACAAAGAACCAGTTTTTAGCTGCTGGTGATGAATTTGCGATTAAATTCTGGGACATGGACAGCATCAACCTCTTGTGTACTGTTGATGCAGATGGTGGTTTGCCGGTAATTATAATAAATTAGCTAGAAATTAATCTTGAAATTTAGCTTGAAAACAATTTGGGAATGAGAATATATATAACATGTTTCTTTTCCAGGCTTCCCCTTGCATTCGGTTCAACAAGCTAGGAACACTGCTCGCCGTTTCAACGAACGAGAACAGTGTTAAAATACTTGCCAATGCTGCTGGGAGTCAACTGTTGCGCTTCATCGGAGATCACACCGGCACCTCTTCAAAGGTCAAAAAAAAATATATAGATTTTTTTTAATCGAGATTGTGATTATTTGCACGTTGTATATGCATGTATGCACACATGTTCAATGTTTGTTATGCAGGCACCTTTGATTGTTCCATTGGGTGCTTCCGGTTCTGGAGCCGGGACGTCTAACACTGCCGCACAAAAAAATACTCCGACGACTCTTATGTTACTGGTGAGAAATGAGTTTTCCATGTATGTTAGGAGAAGCGTGTACTTTCATTTGTTTAATGGTTTAAAGACTTGAGAAATGTTCGTTTTTGGTTGTTTGTGTATAGGATGATGTACATTTTAATCCAATAGTGTCTAATGACAAGGGCAAATCGAAGATTTCGACGCCAGTTGAGATCAAAGAACGATCTGCGCTTCGGTCCTTGAAGCTCCCTGATCATTTGTTGCCAGTGAGGGTATGCTGCATTTGCTAAAAATAACCTATCTTGCTATAATTCTATACATGTCATATATTCACACAAAAATTTTAGGGCTCATGATATTCTCATTTGCAATTGTATATATATAGATTATGAAGCTGGTTTACACACATTCTGGGGATTGCATATTGGCTCTAACAGGCAATGCAATCCACAAACTGTGGAAATGGAGAAGGACTGAAGGGAACATGGATGGAATGGTTTTGAACTTTCCCTTCCAACTCTAGTTTTCTATAAACGTCGTCCCTTGCCTCGTTGTGCTTCGTATCTAACCAATTCAACGTTGTTTTTCGTCTTAGGTGACCGCTGGCGTCGTACCTCAGCTCTGGCAACCTTCTGGGGGAATGTCGATGACAAACGATGTTAGCGACATAAACCTAGAGGTAGCCCGGGTTCCTTGCTTTGCACTGTCGAAGAACGACGTGTACCTTTCATCCGCATCAGGAGGAACAATTTCCCTTTTCAATATGATGGCATTCACGGTAAAGCCATTGTAGAATTTGCATGCTTTCTTGTTTCATGCACGTATAATAATGTTGTTTAATCAAGGCAATTTTTTGTTTTACCGCTGCAGCGGGTTACTACATTTATGACCCCTCCTCCTCCGACTACGTCTCTTGCCTTTTTCCCTCCGGACAACAACGTTCTTGCCATCGGAAGGGAGGATGCCGCCATACTGATCTACAACGTGCGGATGGGCGAGGTACGTACGCCGTTGAAATGAAACTCAAATTCGCTCATGCATAAAGTGTTTTGTTATATATGCAGTTGGTAGCCATGCTGAATGGTCACCGCAAGAGAGTCACCGCCCTCGCCTTTTCTACTGCTCTAGACGTCCTTGCGTCCTTAGGAGACGACGCCAAGGTTAGTTTTATGGGTTTCATCTGTCCGATTTCGTTGTTCCAATGTTCCATGTAACCTTGTGCCTGTTGTTTCCTGCAGCTTTGCCTTTGGAGCAGTAGTACATGGCAAAAGAAGGCGAGCAAGCCGTTGCAAATCGCTCCGGAGTGCACAACGAATCCTCATGCACAGAGCCGACTGCAGTTTCATCGGGATCAGACTCACATCTTGGTCTTTCACAAGAAGCTGATCGCGATATACAAGGCGCCTAAGCTCGAATGCATCAACCAGGTACGATGGAGTCTTTTATACTTTAATTCTTTTCCTTAATTCTTTTGTGCAAAAATTTCTCATGATCCATTCTCATGTGCTATTTATGTTAAAAACCCTAAATGGGTAAAAAAAAACAAATCACGGAGAAAGAATACAGATTTACTATATTGAAAATTAAGTATATTTAACTGTGTGCAAAAATTGTGCAAAAGTTTATAAACTGTGTGCACACAACATAGCGCGCATTTCGTTTTAGACCTAAAAGAATAACATGCATCACAAGCTCACAAGAAGCTGATTCATGCAGTGGTTCCCGGAGAGATCGAGTCCAGCAACTACAGATGCCACATTTTCCAGCGATGGCCACTCGATTTACGCTACATTCAATGATGGAAGTGTGGGTATCTTCATTGCACCAGCACTGCAAATCAGGTGTCGGATCAACCCGACAGCGTATATAGTGCTGCCGACTCCGAGGTACACAAAATATAGTAGTATAAACACTTTTGAACAACATATGCACACAGTTTGCACTCACGTAATATATATTCCACTTGCATGTATCTTGATATTCTGTACGTTAATTACAGCTCGAGAATTTATCCGTTGGCGGTTGCTGCTCATCCTTCCGAGCCTAACCAGTTTGCAGTCGGGCTCACCGATGGTGCAGTGTGCGTGCTCGAGCCGTTGGGAACGGAAGAAACTTGGGGCATTGCACGTGCACGACCTTATGATGTTGCAGGTCCAAGCCGAGAAACTTAAGGTAAGTTGGAGCACTCAAACAAATACTATATATGATCTAAGGAGAAGGCTAGCTAGGGTTTTGTTTAAGTGCTTGTGTGTCTTCACAGGTGTGAGTGTTCGGGCCATTTTTTAATCGTCGGGCGTCCAGCTTTTGAGGTTGCATGTGGTGGATTGTTCTATATATGCATGCGAGATGTTGAAGTAAGGGCGGGGGATACAATGCTAGGAAGGAAGAGAAGCACCAATGAAGTACAATTGGTGGATTTTGTCTCACAACTATAGCAAAAGTTAGAGTTTTGTATTCTTTTTTTTTATTTTTTGAACGGGGAGTTTTGTATTCATTCATTTGTATGAAATACGCGTGTTGTATGGAAGTTTTAGTTCATAAAACACGATTTATCTTGCAAGAAGTTGATCTGGAAAAAAAACTTGTACAAGAAAATATGAACAGTACTGAATGCAAAATAGAGGGAGTAAGAATGACATTATATATTCAAGTTTCATTTCATGTATATTTTCTCTTGGATTATTTAATTCAAGTGAAGACATACATTGCTTTGTGCTAAAAAAAGGACTCGACGTCACAAAACCAGGGCTTAAGGGAGGTCAATGGAGAAAGAAAAGTCCATTTTTCAGCCGCTGCCCTCCTCTTTCTGTTCAAGGCCAACATTCTACCCATACCAAGTCCCTCTCTCAATGGGAATCAGTCCCCGTGTTCTTATCAGCCGCTAAGGGAAATTTGGATTATCCTTCAAACAGTCACCACTCCCACTCCTCTGGCCAGTCTTTTTCACCATGTTCCGGGAAGTATTTTGGAATGATTTGATTGGGACGACGGAAACTGGATCTCTAGATGGCTAGAAACGAAGGAAGGAGAAAAGAGAGTTCTTTCGAAGCCCCTTTATAACACCTTCTTTTTTCGTTGGTAATGGTTTCAGGCTCTTCGACGTTCGATTCTTGTACTTTGACAGATGAAATGGTTTTTGAAAAGCGCTAGAAGTCAACATTTTTTCCAGTGCGTCTATGAAAGAACGGAATAATTTTAGGGGTAATTTTGTAATTTTATGTATAGTGTGTAATCTAATATATAAATTAATTTGTACATGTAGCATTTTCCTAAAAAAATAGATGAAATCCAAACTTCATATTAATTATTAAAAAAAAATAGAGAGAGAAGGAAGTTATAAATCATTAATTAAGAATGATTCAATGATATGTAAAGCAAATGTTAGAGAATAAATTTTTTTTTTTTGGCCCGACAAAAAATTCCCGTATAGGATCCTATGAGTAATTAATTATTAATACAATAAACAAATTGATCCTATTTGTTATGCGCGTGCATTTTATTAGTTAAAGAATTATGGACGGTAGTGACAAAATCCATATTCACTAGTTTATTTTAGTTTAGTCCAATTCATGAATTTGGTACTTTTCCCAACAAAAGAAAAATAAAACCAAACAAACAAATAATTTTCAAGAATTTGTACCATCAAAAAAAAATTTCAAAGAATTTGGTACGATAACCATATTTCTTGAAGGAGATATTTGCTTTTGCGGAAATATACATTTCTTTATATTGTAATTTTGAATACGCAAAGCTAAAAGCTTAATTTGATAATTATCTGTCTCGCGATTCTGTTTAATTTTGATATTTTCTTACCATTTTAACTATTGAATTCGAGATTTTGATCATATTGAAATAAAATCACAATGTACGACTGATAGATTGAAATATTAATTACAATTTTTTTTTGAAAAAAATAATTAGTAAACTATTGAATATTAATTAGAATTAAACGCAAACATATAGTAAATTTATAATGTGTTTTTCGGCTCCGACATCATCACCGGCCATTTTTATTCTCACTAAACTTTCAAAGGAACAAACTTTTAATTATCACATTTAAAACACGAGTAACACTCCTGTGATACGGTCTCATCTGTAAGACGGATCAATCCATATTTAAAATAATAAATAATATTTTTGGCATAAAATATAATACTTTTTAATCAATAACTCATATAAAAGATCCGTGTTAAATAAATGACTTTTGAGACCGTTTCATAGAAATTTTTGTCTTAAAATACACCCTTTTTCCACACCATGTGACCCAAAAGTTCGACCCTAAGCCATATTAACTGGTTCGAGATGGATTACACCGGATCGATTCCGGACCGGTTCCAGATGCACCATCCGACTTAACTAACGGGTTATTTTTCACAATTTTTACAAGTGCAATTTCATATCTCATATTGTTTCTCTTTTCGTACCTCCTATCATTTTCCAAGATTTAATAATTTTCTTTATACTTTTTTTTAACCAAAAAGAAATCAATTTTCTTCTTAATTTTATGTGAAGATCACTAGCTTCACATATATCACACTATCCATTCATCAAGATTAAGAGTATCTCCTATATATACATATATGAGCGTAGTGATATATTTTTAAATTTTCTTGGTCCGTCCCTGGACACCAAAATATTTTTCGAATTTTAACGTCCTATGATTCCTATCTGATATCATATTACGATACCCCGGGTGGATAGGACCCGGGAGGATGGTGTAACCGCAGCATATTAAGGAACCCGGGACTGGGTGGCAGTAACCTGGGATCTACGAGGAAGGGTTAACCTGGGAGGCTTTAGCACCCGGACCGATACAGGAGATCGAAAGGAACCCGGGTAAGGGGCCTGGGAGCTAGAACCTCCCAGATTAAGCCTTCGGAAGTTAGGAAAGGAAAAGAAAACCAGTAGGGTCCCGGCCTTTCTATTTTTAGGACCAGGAAACGACCACGTTTATTTGAAGTGTGTCAGGTTCAAATTGTTGGAAAACGGTGTTCAGATCAATCAGAATTGATACCCGGTGCAGCGGAAGTTTTAAAATTTTATATGGAACGATTCCATATCATGGGTATCAAAACTTTACGATTAAATTGTGCGTGTAAAAATTAAATAACAATTAAATTTTTACTTTGAATCTCGAAACGAGATTATGGACACCAACAGATAACTCTGCTCTTATTGTATATCCCAGGAACTGATGGACGAACAATTCTTCAATCAGGTCCACGAACAGAAGTTTAATCCCTCTGATAGACTGCACTAGAAAGTCTATCAGAAGTTTCTATGATGAGATAGAACAGATATGATCTGTTAAATCAGTCTGCAAATTCAAAAATTCACAGACTGGATTTTCGAACTCTGTAGGGGAGGGGGGCAGCCGAATTCTCAAGAGAGGAGGCTCTCTAGGTTTTCGAAATTATGACCTCTGTTGTATAATTTTTGTAATGCAATAACTTATTTATAATGTGGGCTGCTAACAGCTTAGGGCCCATTAGTCATAAGTTCAAGCCTGACAAGCAAAGCCCGCATGTTCAGAAATTAATATAAAATTCATCGTGACTCAGATTGATAAACCAATTTCACCAATGTGCACAGAAACCATTTCTGCATCTTTTAGAGTCAAGATAAATTTTCTGAATCCGAATTCAGTGGTTTCCAAAAATGTCCATCACTATGTCATTTTAGGAAATCTTACTCCCTCTACTCTTAAATAAGAAGTCCAACTTCTTTATTCACTAAATTTAACTCTTTAAATTTAATTATCTCAACGGGGATTAAAAATTCATTACTTGTGTGACCCTCAATGGTTCAGGGATACAGCTAGCCGTGGGCTCACAACTCCTTGTGACTCGGAACAACAATTTCTGACTTGCCCATCGAATCATGGTAAGAGCGCCTAGCAACATCGCCCCATGATTCCCTAGGTATCACTGATAGTGCCTGCAAGAACCAGTAGATTTTGGTTAGCGTACAGTACGGTCCCTTCATCCATATATCCCGATCGAATCAACAACTATTGGTAAATCGAGAGTCGTTCGAGATTCGATAACTATGCAATGCATCTTGAAGATCAAATAGTGACATCGCATGTGCTACTAAAAAACCATTTCTTAAAACACATCATGTACTCTGGCCAGAGATTCGTCACACTAATATCTCCTCAGATTGCATAGGATATCCACACTAGCAAGTATGTGGTGAATCCTTGACAACAAAGCATCGACTCCTATATGTGTCGTAACTGTACCCAATCCCGACACCTGATGACCCCAATAGAGTCGGTAAACGAGTCAAAGTACAGTACTAGCATATAGAGTCTCAATGATATTTCAAGTAGTAAGGACTAATGGTGTACAACCAAAACCGCGGACTTTATCCACTCGATAAGTGATAACCACTTGAAAAGTCCGGATAGGGTAGTTCGATCATTCATCGTATGAATATCCATTTGCATGCTTTGAACATCTCTATGTTCCATACCAATGAAACGTGGTACTCGGCATCGCAAATGCTAGTCTCAATCTCGAGCGATCCTTATCCTTATTAACGGACGGCTCAATCGACTAGGAACTGTTTAGAATATACAGTGACTATAAGATGTGTTTCATGATAGTCATCCCCATGTGCCACCACATCTTACATACACTATAGTATATTCAAGGTCTTCATCTAAACATCTTATAGTATGTCACAACATAATAATATGATAAAAGATAAAGTAAATGCCATTATAAAAGTGTAAATTATATTAAACAAAAGATTGTTTATACATAGAGTCATAAAAGGCCTTAGCCACAAGTTGGCTCACCGGGCACCCACTCTTTCAATCTCCCACTTGCCCTAAAGCCAACTACTCATACTACGTAGTCCCATTGCTTCGCGATGTTTGTCAAATAATGGTCCTGGAAAGGGCTTAGTAAGTGGATCAGCGATATTGTCTGCAGAGGCCACTCTCTCGACAGTAATGTCTTCTCTTTCCACGATCTCCCGGATGATGTGGTATTTCCTCAGTACGTGTTTGGATCTTTGATGAGACCTTGGTTCCTTTGCCTGAGCAACGACACCCGTGTTGTCACAGTACACCGGGACTGGACCAACAGCTTCAGGAATGACGCCCAACTCTTGGACGAAATTCCTCATCCAAACGGCCTCTTTAGCAGTAGCTGATGCCGCAATGTATTCTGCCTCAGTGGTGGAATCCGCTGTGGTGTCCTTCTTGGAACTCTTCCAAGAGACAGCACCGCCATTGAGCATGAACACAAATCCAGAGGTTGACTTCGAGTCATCCACGTCACTTTGGAAGCTAGAGTCGGTGTAGCCTTCCAATCTCAATTCTCTTCCTTCATATACCATGAACATATTCTTAGTCCTTCGTAAGTACTTAAGAATATCCTTCACGGCTTTCCAATGCATTTGACCGGGATTGGCTTGATATCTGCTCGTGACACTCAGAGCAAATGCTACATCCGGTCTGGTAGATATCATCCCATACATGATACTACCTATGGCTGATGCATATGGTACATGTGTCATTTTCTCTATCTCTTCATCAGTCTTGGGACACATGGACTTGGATAGAGAAACTCCATGACACATAGGTAGATGTCCTCTCTTGGACCCATCCATTGAAAACCTTTTCAATATGGTTTCGATGTAAGTTGATTGAGTGAGTCCTATCATTCTTTTAGATCTATCTCTATAGATCTGAATTCCTAGAATATAGGATGCCTCACCTAAATCCTTCATCGAGAATCTACCTGATAACCATATCTTTGTTGACTGCAACATCCCTACATCATTCCCAATGAGTAAGATGTCATCAACATAAAGTACTAAAAATGTCACAGCATCCTTAATTACTTTCTTGTACACGCATGGTTCCTCCGGGTTCTTGATGAAACCAAAATCCTTTATTGTTTCATCAAATTTCTGGTTCCAACTTCTTGATGCTTGTTTGAGACCATAAATTGATCTCTGAAGCTTGCATACCTTACGTTCGCTTCCCACAGATGTGTATCCCTCAGGCTGCATCATATAGATATCCTCCTTAATGTTTCCATTAAGGAATGCAGTCTTCACATCCATTTGCCATATCTCATAGTCACACCAAGCAGCTATGACAATAAGGATTCTTATGGACTTGAACATTGCAACTGGTGAAAAGGTTTCATCATAGTCAACTCCTTGTCTTTGAGTATAACCTTTCGCCACCAATCGTGCCTTGTAAGTCAATACCTTACCATCAGGCCCAAGCTTTCTCTTGTAGATCCATTTTCACCCTATTGGAGCAATTCCATCGGGAGGATCTACTAAAGACCAAACTTGGTTTGTATGCATCGAATCTATTTCCGACTGCATAGCTTCAAGCCATAAATTTGAATCCGCATCAGAAATTGCTTCCTTGAAGTTTCTTGGATCACATCCAACGTCGGGTTCATCTTGATCCCCTTCAAGAAAAAGACCATATCGAATAGGAGGTCTAGAAGTCCTCTCGGATCTTCTAGGTATAGGCGTGTCCTCTGAAGATTCTTGAGTTATGGGATCATTATTTTGTATTTCGGGTTCTTCTCGAATTTCTTCGAGTTCCATCATCTCGCCTTTCTTATCCAATAAGAACTCCTTCTCCATGAAGGTGGCATTCCTTGAAACAAACACTTTTGTTTCAGTAGGATGATAGAAATAATATCCGATTGAATTCTTCGGATACCCTACAAAATAACATAAGGTGGATCGACTATCCAACTTATCTCCCACTGTCTGCTTCACGTAAGCTGGACATCCCCAAATCCTCAAGTACGAATACTTAGGAGTTTTGCCATTCCATAACTCGTATGGTGTTTTGTTCACTGCTTTGGTGTGGACGTTGTTCAACAACAACACCGCCGTTTCAAGCGCGTAGCCCCAAAACGAAGGTGGAAGCTCAGTGAAGCTCATCATGGATCGAACCATATCTAACAAAGTTCGATTACGACGCTCCGATACACCATTCAGCTGAGGTGTCATAGGAGGAGTCCACTGAGAGAGAATCCCATTCTATTTCAGATAGCTCAAAAACTCGGTACTCAAGTATTCTCCACTTCGATCCGATCGAAGTGCTTTAATACTTTTACCTAGCTTGTTTTCTACTTCAGCCTTGAATTCTTTGAACTTTTCAAATGCTTCAGACTTATATTTCATTAAATATAAATACACATACCTTGAATAATCATCAGTAAAGGTAATGAAGTAGGTGTGGCCAAATTGAGTACCAATTCTAAATGGACCACAAACATCTGTATGGATCAAATCCAACAGATTTTGACTACGCTCAGGTTTCCCCTTGAATGGATATTTAGTCATTTTTCCTTTCAGGCAGGATTCACAAGTAGGTAGAGAGTTAATATCAGACATATCAAACATGCCCTCTCCCACTAGCTTGTTCATCCTCCTTGAGGAAATATGACCTAGCCTAGCATGCCAAAGATTTGCCGGGTTTTGACTATCGTTTTTCCTTTTATTTGTTGTTACCGGTTTATCGACATAATTTATTGGAACGTCTTTTAATTTTAAGTTATATAGATCTTTTTCAAGTTGTCCATTTCCAATCAAACATTCATTCTTGTAAATATTGCAAATCCCATTCACAAAATTGCAAGAAAAACCATCTCTATCAAGCATAGAAACAGAAATAATGTTTTTAATCAAGTCTGGAACAAATAAAACATCTCTCAAAAGTAACTTAAAATCGTTCTGCAAAATTAAATAAACGTCTCCCACAGCTTTGGCTTCAACTCTAGAACCATTACCGAGCCTCAGCTGGGTCTCACCCATTCTAAGCTTGCGACTTCTTGTCATCACCTGCAAATCATTGCAAATGTGAGATCCACATCCGGTATCCAATACCCAAGAAGTAGTATTAAGTGAAACATTTATTTCAATATAAAACATACCCTTCGCAGTTCGCAACTGCTCTAGATATTCCTTGTAGTTACGTTTCCAATGACCGGGTTTCTTGCAGTGATGGCAAACATCCTTGGACTTTTCCACGTTTGAAGCCTTTGTCTTGTTCTTCTTCTCGGGTTCGGTTTTCTTGGATGGGGCAGAACGTTTCTTACCCTTTGTACTTGGCCCCTTCTTAGCAGAAGAAGAGGAGCCCACCAAGAGAACCGATTTATCCTTCTTTAAAGTGGCTTCATAAGTTACAAGCATATTGACCATCTCTTCAAGGGAGGCCTCTATCTTGTTCATATTGAAATTCACCACAAAACAGTCAAACGATGAAGGAAGAGAGAGAAGTAATAAGTCCACATTGAGTTCATGTTCCAATATCAAATCAAGCGTTACCAACTTCTGAATGAGCCAAATCACGCGTACCCCATGATCACGGACCGAAGTCCCTTCACGCATGCGACATGTCATTAAATCTTTTACAGTAGCGAACCTTTCAGCTCTCGATTGAGCCCCAAAAAGTTCCTTGAGTTGTACGTGAATGTCAGCAGCATTCACGGTATCCTCAAATCGCCTCTGGAGTTCATCAGACATCGAAGCTTGCATATAGCATTTGGCCTTGATATCATGGTCCCACCACTTATCAAGTTTGGCCAACTCTTCCGGACTTATATCAGCTGGTGCTTCCTTCGGAGGAGATTTTTCTAACACGTAGAACATCTTCTCCGAGGTCAAGACAATCTTCAACTTACGGAACCATTCCGTATAGTTTGCGCCAGTCAGTTTATTTTGTTCGAGAATAGAGAATAGTGGATTGCGCGAATTCATCTTAATGAAATACTGAACAGAAACAGAAAATAATCAGTGATTGTTTAATTAATTTACTAAGACATAAAATAAGCGAAATTTATTTTATGAATCTCACTCCCACTATTTTAACGATTTCACTACCCTCTAGTGAAAACGAGAAACATTTTCTTTAGTGGGAACATGGAGTCCAATTGACAAACTATAGTCCCGAATAATATCAGCCAACCATAATTTTCAAAAGGTAGAGCCCAATTGCTTCCAAAGCAACCTCCATGTTTTTACCTCATGTCCAATAAGGACCCAATAATATGACGCCGTTTATTGTGACATGTCAAGATGACCCATCAATATCAAGTTGTGATGGACGGTCGCCATGTGGATCCCCAATAATATGAGCAAATCCCATGGGAGTTCCACCCAACTTACAACATGTGTCGATCCAATGTACAACTTTCCGACGAACGGGCCCCCCCAATAATATGAGCCGGACCGTATCCGCGGGTAGCATCTCATACATTGATCGTTGATAGAAGGTAGGAACATTTAAACAATATTTAAATTCCCTTTTAATCTTGATATCAATTTTAAATCATATTTAAAATGAGGGATTTTAATTTTGAAAATTTGTCTCATCATTTAAAATTTGTATGCTTGTGGGATTCATACAATTTAGTCTAAACATGCATACAACGATAATATCATATATTATATTTTAGGATGATCGATTCCATTACTAATCGACCCGTGGTTGCCAATCACGAGTCTAAGTCCAATCCTAGGTGATATGCAAGTATGCAATGCAATCCTATTACATTGTGCTTCCAATTTACATTTCTTCAGTCTTTATTGTCTGCTGGGCCCACCTTTGTCTTCAAATCTTCATCTTCCACTAAGTATAATGTATTTACAATAAATAATTATGACAAGTAGGGGATACATTTTAAGGGGTGGGAACGGGCCATAAACCAGGCCCACTTTTATTACATATGACAATTCATATTGGGCCATAAACCAGGCCCATTAATAAATCCAACAACAATAAAAATAAATGTAAATTCCCTAACATACACCTACAAAATTGGTCATGGTAATCGATCATCCTTATCCAATAATATTTAATTCAAAATTAATTTATTGGATAACATGCAATGACAATTAAATTAAAAAGGATAAAATCATATTCCATATATAAAATCTTATTTTACATACAAAATCATATTTTACCTTTTTATCAAATAAAATCATATTTTACATATAAAATCCAATTTTATACATAAAATCATATTTTACTCAATATTTCCATAAGATCATATCTTATCATCAATTGTACCAAAAATAATTAATTTCATAAAATCTGATTTAACGGATAAAATCTATAGATTTTCCAAAAATTCAAATTTATCCAAAAATCAATTTTAAAATTTTCGGACTCGAACAATTCGATCCGACGCCTCGTGGACCAATCAAAAAATTTTTTCGATCGGACCAAAAATAGAATTTTAACATATTAAAATTTTAATTAAAAATAAAAAATTAATTTTCCCGGGCCGCCCGGGACGATCCCGGGCAGCCCGCGCCCCAAAAGGGGCTCAAGCCGGGCAGCCCGTCGCTGCCCCTTGGGCAGCGACGTTCGCTGCCCCGGGTTTGCCCATTAATTTTAAATTTTTAAAATCTTTTGTTTCAAAAAACCAAGGCTTAAAATTTTTTTTGTACAATCGATTAATTTAATCGCTTGATCTGAGCAACCTGTCTCTGATACCACTGTTGAAAAACGGTGTTCAGATCAATCAGAATTGATACCCGGTGCAGCGGAAGTTTTAAAATTTTATATGGAACGATTCCATATCATGGGTATCAAAACTTTACGATTAAATTGTGCGTGTAAAAATTAAATAACAATTAAATTTTTACCTTGAATCTCGAAACGAGATTATGGACACCAACAGATAACTCTGCTCTTGTTGTATATCCCAGGAACTGATGGAAGAACAATTCTTCAATCAGGTCCACGAACGGAAATTTAATCCCTCTGATAGATTGCACTAGAAAATCTATCAGAAGTTTCTACGAAGAGAATTAACGAATTTGATCCGTTAAACCAGTCTGCAAATTCAAAATTCACAGACTGGATTTTCGAACTCTGTAGGGGAGGGGGGGCGGCCGAATTCTCAAGAGAGGAGGCTCTCTAGGTTTTCGAAATTATGACCTCTGTTGTATAATTTCTGTAATGCAATAACTTATTTATAATGTGGGCTGCTAACAGCTTAGGGCCCATTAGTCATAAGTTCAAGTCTGACAAGCAAATCCCGCATGTTCAGAAATTAATATAAAATTCATCGTGACTCAGATTGATAAACCAATTTCACCAATGTGCACAGAAACCATTTCTGCATCTTTTAGAGTCAAGATAAATTTTCTGAATCCGAATTCAGTGGTTTCCAAAAATGTCCATCACTATGTCATTTTAGAAAAACTTACTCCCTCTACTCTTAAATAAGAAGTCCCACTTCTTTATTCACTAAATTTAACTTTTTAAATTTAATTATCTCAACGGGGATTAAAAATCCATTACTTGTGTGACCCTCAATGGTTCAGGGATACAGCTAGCCGTGGGCTCACAACTCCTTGTGACTCGGAACAACAATTTCCGACTTGCCCATCGAATCATGGTAAGAGCGCCTAGCAACATCGCCTCATGATTCCCTAGGTATCACTGAAAGTGCCTGCAAGAACCAGTAGATTTTGGTTAGCGTACAGTACGGTCCCTTCATCCATATATCCCGATCGAATCAACAACTATTGGTAAATCGAGAGTCGTTCGAGATTCGATAATTATGCAATGCATCTTGAAGATCAAATAGTGACATCGCATGTGCTACTAAGAAACCATTTCTTAAAACACATCATGTACTCTGGCCAGAGATTCGTCACACTAATATCTCCTCAGATTGCATAGGATATCCACACTAGCAAGTATATGGTGAATCCTTGACAACAAAGCATCGACTCCTATATGTGTCGTAACTGTACCCAATCCCGACACCTGATGACCCCAATAGAGTCGGTAAACGAGTCAAAGTACAGTACTAGCATATAGAGTCTCAATGATGTTTCAAGTAGTAAGGACTAATGGTGTACAACCAAAACCGCGGACTTTATCCACTCGATAAGTGATAACCACTTGAAAAGTCCGGATAGGGTAGTTCGATCATTCATCGTATGAATATCCATTTGCATTCTTTGAACATCTCTATGTTCCATACCAATGAAACGTGGTACTCGGCATCGCAAATGCTAGTCTCAATCTCGAGCGATCCTTATCCTTATTAACGGACGGCTCAATCGACTAGGAACTGTTTAGAATATACAGTGACTATAAGATGTGTTTTATGATAGCCATCCCCATGTGCCACCACATCTTACATACACTATAGTATATTCAAGGTCTTCATCTAAACATCTTATAGTATGTCACAACATAATAATATGATAAAAGATAAAGTAAATGCCATTATAACAGTGTAAATTATATTAAAAAAAATATTGTTTATACATAGAGTCATAAAAGCCCTTAGTCACAAGTTGGCTCACCGGGCACCCACTCTTTCACAAATCACAAATTCAATCATTACTAAACACGATCCAAAGGAGTGGGCTTTGTCCGGAAATTGTGCGGGTCTAAATCACACGTTATAACCATCTTATCACCCTAAAAGTTATCAATAAGGCCATACCCAATAATCATTGAGGATCCGGGTGGACGAGTATAAAAGCCCATCCTGGGGGGCAAGGTACAGAAATGGACTCACTCTCTAAAAAATATTCGTAGAACTTCGTCTCCAAACGGATAAGATATTCATATATTTTGTATCTTCACCTACCTTTTTCGCTCGGAAATTTACCCATCCCCGGGTAGTAATTTTGTGATAATCGCATCATTGGCGCCGTCTGTGGGAAGTGAGTCTAAGGCGTAGATATGACCATCATTGATGATCCTGAAAGCTCTCGTCGAGCAGTGGCCGCAATTCAGGAACAAATGAACGCTATGGTGGACGCGGCTGTACAAAGAATCATGGCGATACAACAAGGAGAAAAAGAGGGCCAAGGGAAGGATAATGAAAAGGAAATAGAAGGGGAAGAAGAACCAGGGCCGAGGCCCGAGAAAGAGAAGAATAAAGGCATACACGTGGAGAAGGAGGGAAATTCACATGCAGGATCCGCAAATGTCACCATGGCAGGGGAGCTGGAAATGTTGAAACAAAAAATACAAAAACTGGAGAATACCGACCCGCGGGAATCTCGCGGGTCAAAAGTTTGGGATGTCCCTTCTCTCCGAAAATCATTGGAGAGCCATTGCCAGTCTATTTCAAGTCCGCCAAAATCAAGGAGTATGATGGCAGCGCTGATCCCGAGGAGCATGTAACCCGGTTTGAAAACGTGGCAATGTTGCATTTCTATGGTGATCAAATCAAGTGCAAGGTGTTTCTAACTACCTTGGTGGACTCCGCCCAGAGATGGTTCGAAAATCTGGAAGAAGGAAGCATTAAGACTTTCAAAGAATTCCGGGAAGTCTTTTTGCAACACTTCAACAGCAGCAAGCGATACAAGAAAACCACTCTTAGCCTCTTCGAAATAAAGCAGCTAAACGAGGAGTCTCTAAGAGCTTATATTAAAAAGTTCAATAGAGTGGCCCTGGAAGTGCCTGTGTGTGCACCTGAAACCAAAATCACTGCTTTCACGCAAGGGCTTAAAGAAGGAGAATTCTTCCGGTCTTTAGTCAAGAGGGCTCCCCGATACTTTGAGGACCTCTTGGCTCGAGCCGAGAAATATATCAATATGGAGGAGGCCCAGCGACAGAAGAGGGAAAAGGACAGGAGGGAAGAATAGAAGGAGAAAGGAAACCAGAGTAATCAAGGAAGAAGAAGGCAGGATCAACCAGGGAGGCTTGCTTCTTTTGCTCCTCACAGGGTAACCCGAGATAGGGAAATCCACTTGTGTGAGGAGAATGTTCAGCCTTTGCCTCCATAAAGGCCGGGAAAATACTGTTCGATACACCGGATTAACACACACGACACTAATGAGTGCCGGAGGCTCATCGTGGAATCGGGGCAGCCTATACCCGAAGAAACAAAGCATGTGGAGAAAAAACAGCGGGGACGCCCCTGGGTACCCCGGTTTGACACCCCGCGAAACAATAGGCCCGACCCCTCAAAAGCCCGGGAGGTAACGCCACGGGGGCCTGACAAAGGACCCCGAGAGGGATCTTCCAAAGGGGTGATCAACATGATTTCGAGAGGATCCACTAACGGGGACTTTAATAGGGCTCGGAAATCTTGGAGAAAAAGAGAGGTCCTGGGAATCGAGGCCCGGAGACCAGATCCCTGCCCAGTCATTACATTTGGGCCCGAGGATTTGGAGGGAGTGTGTCTACCCCACAACGATGCTTTACTCATCCGAGCACAGGTGGCTAACTATGACATAAGAAGGGTGTTTGTGGATTCGGGGAGTTCTGTGAATGTCATTTTCCAGGATGCATTTGAGCAAATGGACTTACGAGGATGTGAGGTTAACCCTGTAAAAACATCCCTGTATGGGTTTGCAGGACATACCATTCGGCCTAAAGGAGAAGTGCGGTTGCCTATTACGTTAGGATCGGGCGATACAAAGAAGACTGTCATGGCCCTCTTCACCGTGGTGGAGGCCCCATCTTCCTACAATATTATCCTGGGAAGGCCGGCCTTAAATGCCTTTAGGGTTGTCACTTTCGCTTACCACCAAAAGATCAAATTCCCGGTGGGGGATCGAGTAGGCGAAGTAAAGGGAGATCAGCACTCATCCCGACGGTGTTATGCAGACACCATTCGGGTGGATAACAAGAGGGCACAAGGGACGGAGAGGAGAGATGGTTCCAGACAGGAAGAGGTGTGCGAGGTAGGAGAAGTAAAAGAAGAATATGAGGAGGTGGAGGTAGTGCCTGGACAGCCAGGGAAGATCGCCCGGGTGGCTTGGGGAATGGAGCCTGTTTTGGTTGATCAATTAAAGACCTGCCTGACCCAGAACGTGGATGTGTTTGCCTGGTCTCCTAAGGAGCTAACTGGAGTCCCGGCCCATTTGGCAGAGCATAGGCTAAATATCCTCCCAGGATCCCGACCCGTCAGGCAAAAGAAAAGACACTTTGGGGCAGAAAAAGACAAGGTCATTGCTGAGCAAGTCCGGGAACTTCTAGAAGCAGGGCACGTTAAGGAGGTACAGTTTCCTACTTGGTTATCTAACGTAGTGCTGGTACCCAAAAGTACAGGGAAATGGAGAATGTGTATAGATTTCCGAGACTTAAACAAAGCCTGCCCCAAGGACTGCTATCCCCTGCCCCGGATTGATCAGTTAGTAGATTCTACCTCTGGTTATGAGCTGTTTTGCTTTATGGATGCTTACCAGGGATACCATCAAATTCCCCTGGCTAGGGAGGATTAGGATCAGGATAAGGTCAGTTTTGTTACGTCAGGAGGAACATTTTGTTATGTGGTTATGCCTTTTGGGTTAAAGAATGCAGGAGCCACCTATCAAAGGATGATGGATAGAGTTTTCAAAAATCAATTGGGCCGGAATGTCGAGGTATATGTGGATGATATTCTGGTGAAATCCAGGACCCGGGACCATTTTATTCCTGACTTGGAAGAAACCTTTGGTACCTTGCGAAGGTATGGGGTGAAGCTTAACCCGGCTAAGTGCGTGTTCGGAGTGAAAAGCGGAAAATTCTTGGGATTTGTAGTGACCGAGAGAGGAATAGAGGTAAACCCGGTGAAAGTAAAAATCCTGAGGGAGATGCCATCACCCTCCTCCATTAGGGAAGTGCAGCGGTTGACTGGAAGAGTCACTGCCCTGTCTCGTTTCATTGCTCGGTCTGCCCACCGGAGTCATCCTTTCTTTCAGGTGTTGAGGAAGGCTCAGAGGTTCGGATGGAGTGAGGATTGTGAACGAGCTTTCCAGAAATTAAAGGAGCATCTGGAAAATCTTCCCATCCTGGTTAAGCCCGAACCAGGGGAGAGATTGTGGGTTTATATCTCCACGACAGAGTTTGCTGTGAGCACGGTTTTAATAAAGGAAGAGGGAGGAGATCAAAAACCAGTTTATTACGTAAGCCATGCTCTGAAGGGGCCCGAGACCCGATACAATGAAATGGAAAAGATGGCCTTGGCCCATATTTTAACTGCCCGAAAGCTCCGACCTTACTTCCTATCGCATCCGGTCACTGTCCTGACCAATAGCCCCTTGGGTCGGGTGATGACTCAACCGGATGCTTCAGGTCGATTAGTCAAGTGGGCAGTAGAATTGGGAGAATACGATATAGAGTACAGGCCTCGGGCAGCTATTAAGCACAAGCTTTGTCTGACTTCCTGACCGAGGTCATCACATTTGGACAGGAGGAGGTGTGGAGAATCTTTGTGGATGGGGCCAGCAGTTTGGAAGGAAGCGGAGTGGGGGTGATCCTCATTTCTCCCACTCAGGAAAAAACTAAAGTGGCGATAAGATTATCATCTTTCAAGTCAAACAATGAAGCAGAGTATGAAGCAGTAATCTCGGGCTTGAAATTGGCTCGGGAGGCGGGAGCCAGGCATGTGATTGTGTATTCGGATTCTCAACTGGTAGTGCAGCAAGTCCAAAGAACTTTTGGCATCAGAGAGAAGAGATTGCAGGAGTATGTGGGACTTATCAAACAGCAGGGAGAAGAATTTTCTAGCTGGAGCATTGAGCAAATTCCTAGAGAGCATAATGCGGAGGCAGACGCCCTAGCCAGGGTGGCATCATCCCTCACTGGTATTGATAGTAGGGAGGTGATACAACAGTCCGGGTCGGTGATGGCCATTGAAGGAAGGGAAGAAGAGGCCTCGGAAAGATCCTGTATGGCTCTCCTTGTGGAGTACTTGCAGACAGGAATCCTTCCTGGGGATGAGGCACATGCCCGGAAGCTCAGAAGGCAGGTAACTCGATTCACCTTGATTAATGAAAAGTTATACCGGCGATCTTTTCAGGGTCCCTTGCTAAGGTGCCTAGCCCAAGGAGAAGTGGGCTATGTACTTCAGGAAATACACGAAGGTTATTGCGGAGATCACGGAGGGGCTCTGAGCTTGCTCCAGCGTACCCTATTGGCGGGATATTGGTGGCCCACCCTGCAGCAGGATGCCCGGAAGGTAGTCAAAATGTGCGAAGGATGCCAAAGGTTTGGGAACTTTTCTCATAAGCCAGCGGCGGAGTTACAGCCGATGTGGGCATCCTGCCCTTTTGATCAGTGGGGCATGGATATCGTGGGACCATTTTTTGTGGGCCCCGGACAGAAGAAGTTCTTACTGGTGGCAGTGGATTATTTCTCTAAATGGGTGGAGGCTAAGCCATTAGCGAGAATCACTGAAGAGGCGGTGTTGGGATTTATTTGGAAGAACATTGTCTGTCGATTTGGTTTACCCCGGAAGCTTGTCTCGGACAATGGGAGGCAGTTCCAGGGAAAGAAAATAAAAGATTGGTGCACAGAGATGATGGTAAAGCAGGTATTCACTTCCGTGGCGTACCCCCAAAGCAACGGACAAACGGAAGTAACTAACAGGACTATCATCCAAACTTTACAAAGCCGACTCTTTGGTGCTGGTAAAATTTGGGTGGAGGAGGTCCCCGGTGTGCTATGGTCTTACTGCACTACCCCCAGGACGGCCACAGGAGAAACACCCTTCAGCTTGGTGTATGGGTCCGAGGCCGTGATCCCAGTGGAAATCGGACAGACCTCCCCCCGGGTGAGAGCCCACCAGGAGGGAAAAACCATTGACAGGACGCAAGAGTTAGACCTGATTGAAGAAAAAAGAGAACGGGCCGCTATTCGAATGGAAGCCTATCGGAGCAGGATAATCAAGATGTTCAATCAAAAAGTCAAACCCCGGGAATTCCAGATAGGAGATTTGGTACTGAAGAAAGTTAACCCGGCAGGAGGGGTAAAGAAGCTAGAAGAAAAATGGGAAGGACCTTACAAAGTAATTCGAAGGATAGGAAGGAGAGCCTGGTATTTGGAGGACAGCCGGGGCAAAGTCCTACAGAGGCCCTGGAATACTCTGCATCTTAAGTCTTATTATCCTTAAAAGTACATATGCGCCTGTAAATTATGTTTCTGCCGGTTGTATAAATAAAAGGCATGTTTTGATCTATTGTAAACGCAGAATAAAAAAAAAAAAAAAACCCCAGGTGATCCACCACTCTGGTACTCAAAGGCCCGTGATAATTCACGAGCCATGTAAGTCCAGGTGATCTGCCACCCTGGCACCAATAAACCCAGGTGATCCACCACCCTGGCACCAAAAAACCCAGGTGATCCACCACCCTGGTACTCAAAGGCCCGTGGTAATTCACGAGCCATGTAAGTCCAGGTGATCTGCCACCCTGGCACCAAAAAACCCAGGTGATCCACCACCCTGGTACTCAAAGGCCCGTGGTAATTCACGAGCCATGTAAGTCCAGGTGATCTGACACCCTGGCACCAAAAAACCCAGGTGATCCACCACCCTGGTACTCAAAGGCCCGTGGTAATTCACGAGCCATGTAAGTCCAGATGATCTGCCACCCTGGCACCAAAAAACCCAGGTGATCCACCACCCAGGTACTCAAAGGCCCGTGGTAATGCGTGAGCAATATGAGCTCAGGCGACCCGCCGCTTGGGGCTTGAAAAGGACCCAGGATTCCTGGCGCTCGGGCATAAAAAATGCCCGAGGGAATAGGCCACCCTCATGTTCGAAGCTCATGGTAAAAAAATATCAAAACAGAGGATTTAGCCAGGCATACAGAAAAAATCATTCGAGTAAAGAGGCGAATCAAGAACAAAGTTTTTCATTAATAACAAAATATACATGTATAAAAGTTAGGAGCCTAAGCCTAAAGCTCTGATGAATAGCCTAAATCTAAGAACCCGAGGGGTCGGTTTCCTCTTGAGATTTCTGCTCTTCGCTGGCGTCTACCCCTTCCTGGGGCCCTTCTCCTTCATTTTCAGGACCGGAGGGTAAAGAAGCAATGACCAAATTAAGATCTGGAACTCCTTCCTGCATCAGGCCAGCTGCCTCATACTGAGCAGAACAGAGGTCAAAGCCCCGGGTGAAGAAATCGAAGGACTTATCCATCACCGTCTGCTCGAACTCCTTGGAAGAAAGGAAGGAGGCCTGCCATTCAGCTTCAGCACCAAAACGCTCCTCTAAAGCCTGGGCAGAATCCAGGGCAGAGGAAAGGTGTATGTCTGCCTCTGTACGAGCAATCACCAGCTGGTTTTGCATTTTCCTCGCAGATGCCCGGAGTCCCTCCGCCTCACGCCAAGCCAGGTTTCGTTCCTCCTGAGCCTGACCTAGCTCCCGGGTAAGTTTCTCCACTTGGGCCCCGAGGGATTGGATCTCAGAGGAGCGGCGGTCTTGGACTTCAGACAATTTTTGCTTCCAACTCTCCTGAGTCCGAACCAAGGCCACTTGGGAACTCTCTAGGGACTCCTGAAGAGACCGGATTTCCGCTTTATGAGCCTCTTGGAACCGGGCTACCTGGGTACGGAGCTGGGCAATGCATTCTTCAAGGGAGCCACACCGGTTGCTCTCTTTAACCTGGTTTGAATTAGCTTCATCCAGGGCATGTGTTAGCATGCACAAACCCTGTAAAAAAAAAAAAGGAAGAGAGAAAAACAAGTTAGGCGAAGCAAAGTGCAAAATCTTTTCTTTATACAGGAAGGAAGGGATTTACCGTGTAGGCGTAGGAGATACCCTCGGAGAATTTGGAAGCAATAGCATGGGCGGACAGCAGGGAGTGATCCTCAGGGGACAGTAGACTCTGGAGCTGAGCCATTTTGAAGGAGGTGGTGCCCGATAGAAAGAGAGGGGACCGGGATCCCCAGGCAGCAGCGCTCTGCGGACCACCCCAAACATGGCTGGTTTGCTCCTGGCTAGCAGCATATGTTTCCCAGCCGGGCACCTGAAAGCCCACCGGGGGATTCGGAGGAGTCGGGGTTGGAACCTTCTTAGAGGAGACCCCCTCAGAGTCGCTCAGGACAATCATCTCGAACACCTGAGCAGCATTCCTCTTACGATGGAAGAGGGGGATCTCATCTTCTAGGTCCTCCTGAGATAAGGACAGTTGAGCTCGAGACTCCAGTTAAGGTGGGGCCAACATCAGGACCCGGGCCTCCGGAACACCAGCGCTCCTTAGGGGGGAGGTAGAAACGGAGATGGTTGGCTGGATGAGAGCAGGGACGGAGGAAGGTGGAGGATGTGGCTGTGCCAGGACGCGGGTTTCCTCCTCCGTCCTTACCTTCTTCCTCCGCTCTGCCAAGGCTTGAGTTTTTTCTTTGGCAGCTCTCCTCTCTGCAGCCCACCGGGCAAACTCTTCCCTCATCATGTCGGACGGATCAGCAACGAAAAGGGCAAATTAGGGACAAAATGATTAAAATTGATAAAGCAAGAAGTGGGGACAAATCCAGAGATTACCAGGTTGAGCGCCCGGGACACCGTAAGCGTCGATCACCTGGTTAAGGGGATCTTCCTCCCGGGTAACCAACCCGTAAGCTATCATATTTTCATTGGTTAAAAGAACAAGGGAAGAGAAGTTTTTGTTGCCAACCAATGCCAGGCTGCGGACATAAGGCTCCTCGACTTTATAATGATCCGGGAGATCAGGTTGAGAAGGGAGGCTGGATAAGAAGCCAGTCCTAAAGGTAAAAGGGGCCGGGGGACGAATGAAAAAATATCTTTCCTTCCATCCCTTCAAAGAGGAAGAGATGTCGAAAAAAAAGCGAGTGTTCAACCGAGCAGCCAAAGAAAAAGCCCCTTCATTAAATCGGCAGGTAAAGAAATAGTGAAGAACGAGAGGGGTGATGGCTAAATTGTGCATTTTAAAAAGAATGTAAGTGGGGGTCATAATGCAGAAAGAGTTCGGATGGAACTGGTTAATAGGAACCCTAAAGAAATCGGCAATTGCCAGGTAAAAAGAAGAAATGGGAAATCGAAGGCCGCTACGGATTTGGTCTCGAAAAAATGTGTAACAACCTGCTGGTGGGGTATCGGGAGTACTCCCCGGTAAAAGGCAGAATAAAGAATGGAATAAGGGGATTTCCCCCGAGCCGCGCAGTTCCTCTGCGGCCCCTTGAGATAGGGTGCTGGGAAGATAGGTGTACCAACCTAAGGCCGGAGGGGCAGAGGCGAGGGGTGTGGGGTTTTTTACTTTCTTTTTTCCTTTTCCTTTCGTAAAGGAAGAAGAAGCGGCGGAAGTTTTAGTACGAGAGGAAGAAGTTTTCCTAGAAACGCGGGGACGGGAAGGAAGAGCAGAGGCGGAGCGAGCATCGCTCGAGCTACCACTTGGCACTTCGTCTCTCGGCGAGCCTTTGGCATTCGCCCCAGAGGTAGAGGATGTACCAGTAGACATAAGGAAAAGAGGAACTTACAGGATAAAGATTGAACAAGGGTGTGCGTGGAACAATCGACGAAAAACAGGAGAGGATTGCAAGAAACCAGAGAATAATCGCGCAAAGAAGAAAGACGGTGAGAAGAAGAAGGAAGGGTCGCGAGGATTAAATACTAAAAGGGGCCAAAATAATCTGAGCCGTGTATTTTGAAATGAACGGTAGAGATACGCAAAGCGTGCTCAAGAAGCTGAAGCGACGTCTGACAAATTCTCTGACAGGCGCACTACGAAGCGTCTAGGGCTGACGTAAGGGTAGCGACTCCCGGGTAGATACCCCGAATGGATATGTCACAATACCCCGGGTAAATAGGACCCGGGATGACGATACCCCGGGTGGATAGGACCTGGGAAGTCTCGGGACAGCGGAGCAGGTCCTAGCCCGACTATCTTTAGGAAGTGTGGTGATATCACATTAAGATATCCCGGGTAAATAGGACCTGGGATGACGATACCCCAGGTGGATAGGACCCAGGAAGTCTCGGGACAGCGGAGCAGGTCCTAGCCCGACTATCTTTAGGAAGTATGGTGATATCATATTACGATACCCCGGGTGGATAGGACCCGAGAGGATGGTGTAACCGCAGCATATTAAGGAACCCGGGACTGGGTGGCTGTAACCTGGGATCTACGAGGAAGGGTTAACCTGGGAGGCCTTAGCACCCGGACCGATACAGGAGATCGAAAGGAACCCGGGTAAGGGGCCTGGGAGCTAGAACCTCCCGGAGTAAGCCTTCGGAAGTTAGGAAAGGAAAGGAAAACCAGTGGGGCCCCGACCTTTCTATTTTTAGGGCCAGAAAACGGCCACGTTTATTTGAAGTGTGTCAGGTTCAAATCACAAATCCAATCATTACTAAACACGATCCAAAGGAGTGGGCTCTGTCCGAAAATTATGGGGGTCTAAATCACACGTGATAACCATCTTATCACCCTAAAAGTTATCAGTAAGGTCATACCCAATAATCATTGAGGACCCGGGTGGAAGAGTATAAAAGCCCATCCTGGGGGGCAAGGTACAGAAATAGACTCACTCTCTAAAAAATATTCGTAGAACTTCGTCTCCAAACGGATAAGATATTCATAAATTTTGTATCTTCACCTACCTTTTCCGCTCGGGAATTTACCCATCCCCGATAGTCATTTTGTGATAATCGCATCACTATCCATCTTTGAAAGATCGAATTCTCTCTTCTACTTATATTTCTGAGAAGAAATCATCTACTCCAATTTTTTTGTTTTCTTTCACATTGGGGAAGTAGTTAAAATTTAAGTCTCAAACTCAAGATCTCATCCTAAATATAAGACTTTAGTTTTTAACGTCAGATAAACTATAAGTCGTGCACTTACTTATATATTTCAATTATTAAACTAAATTTTCAATTTCTCACTTCCACACCCAATTCATTAAATAAATACCCCACCACCTCGTATCATCCGTCACACCCATACATTATATGCAAACACAAGTACCCTCCACCTTTATTCCACATGCCCATCGGAGCACCCACCGGAGATGAACGGAGCCACCGCACGCCTCCGTTCCTCTCCTAACAAAAGACCCACACCCACCAACGGCGTCCACAAGCAACCCCCGGATTCTCCCGACATGATCCGGAAAAAATTCTCCTCATCCTCGATCTTCGCTAAAAATTCCCGTTTCCACGTGAGCAACGCGCATTTCCTGAAATGGACGGCGGGGGACGTGTACGGCACGGCGAGGAACCACCCCGTGCCTTGCGCCTTCGCTGCCTGCGTCTTGTTCTTCATGGCGGTTGAGTACACTCTGAACATGGTTCCGTCGACTGCTCCGCCGTTTGATCTGGGCTTTGTCGCCACCGCAGCCCTCCACCGGTCTCTCGCCGCCAAGCCCGACCTCAATACCCTTCTGGCTGGACTTAATACGGTAAATTAATAATGCATTTCATTCTCTCGATTAGGGGGAAAAAATTGAATAGTGGGTTTGACTTTAATTCGTGTAAATTGCACATTGCAATTAATGCTGATTGCAAATGGCAAGAAAGTGCGGTCTTGGATCTAGCTTTGAATTTTGATGTTGACTGACATATAAAAGTTTCATGTACATTATTTTTAGAGTTTGCTCCATATAATAGTATATTTTGAATGGAAATGGTCCCACGTAATAGGATTTAGTATGGGACTTGCTTTGGAATCGATGGCGCATACTTAAATGTATGCCAAGCTATAAGGTTGAATTGTTGTATGAGATTTTCCAAATTTTGAATCTGTATTGATCTTGAAAAATGGATTTGTGGTTCAGGTGTTTGTGGCGATGCAAACGGCCTACATAATAGGGACCTTTGTAATCGAGGGGAGACCAAGAGCTACCTTATCCGCGCTATTCATGTTCACATGTAGAGGGATTCTTGGATATGTCACACAGCTTCCAGTGCCCCAGGTTCTTATTTATATGTTTCTTGCAACTATGTTCAAAATTCAATATTTATGTAAGTTTGTGGAAGATTATTCGCATACAAATGGAGTCGAGTTCCATCATGAGTTGTGTCTTCGCGATTACATGGAGCGAGTTGGTTGAGAGTGAAAAGTTCATAATGTTTCGAAAACTTGAACTAACTAAACTCTTATTCATAAGATTTGTGCAACTCAAAGGACACTCAGAACTTAGATCATATATGCTCGATCTCAAGTTAAACAATGGTTCAAACAGCTTGAGCTCCGTCAGATCGGAGTTTGAGTCGGAAATATGATATTCAAATATTTTATAGGTCCGCTAATCCACCTGGCAAGCATGAATTATTTGATACTAATGATTTAAAAGAAACATGAGTTATTTAACAAAAGGTTTACAATTAACGGTATAAAAGAGTTGAACATCACTAGGGATTTGGACAACTAGATTGTTTTTCTCAGAATGCCAATTCAGAATATATTGAGCTAGAAGGGCACAGCATCGATTGGGTATCAATTACTTGCACAGAATCGTGTATTGGTTGCATATGTGATCTAAACAAGCATTTCTGATGTTTTGATCGTTTCTTGACAGGAATTCTTGGGTTCGGGTGCAGATTTTCCAGTGGGGAATGTGTCATTTTTCTTGTTTTATTCCGGCCATGTAGCTGCCTCAGTTATCGCTTCTTTAGACATGAAACGGATGCAAAGATGGGAATTGTCATACACCTTTGATGTCCTCAACATCTTGCAAGTCATTAGGTTACTAACTACTAGAGGTCACTACACGATCGACTTGGCCGTCGGTGTTGGGGCTGGGATACTCTTCGATTCTCTGGCTGGAAAGTATGAACATAATATGAAAGAAGATGGCTTGAGCTGTGATGAAACGATGTAAGCGGCCTGTGTAATTCCCCAACAACAAGATTTCCAGCTGTCATGTTTGGAAAAGAATCTTGAAAGTATGTGTAATGCAATGTTTAGAAGATGCTTGTGGTTTTCTTGGAATAGGAGTTAGGTATTTGTATGTATCAAACTATGCAAAATAGGTGGCAAGAGTTTACTCGGTTCTCTCTTTCCCCAGAAAGTTGCTAGTGCTTGTTTCATGTCTATTGTTGTCTAGCATGCTAAATGTGTAGTTCCTAATATAAATAGATATATAATATTTCTGTAAAAATGTAATCTTTCTTTGAAGTTATTGAAATAGCTCAAAAGTTTTAAAATATCTAGTGGATAACATTATTAAAATTTGACCTGGCCTAATCTTTTGCTGTCAAATCCAATTTAGCATCCTATTAATTAGGCCGGTCCTTGCCACCTGCAACCAAAATCTTGACCAATAGTTTCTTTATTGCTACTGATTTTGAATCTCGTTTCCATAAAGGCTGCAAATTGACATTAAATTCATCACTTTAACTACATTGGATGGGGAGTCGGACAAGTCTTAAAATCTTTTTGCGTTCAACTAACTAATACCATCCAACATGTCTTAAACTGCAAATGCAATTAGGATTCAACGAATCCAGAAATGTAAGGAACAGCAAAAATACCCTTCAAAGGGTTGATTGAGCAATCACCGGTCTTATATTCATTCACTTAGGTAGTGTTTGAAATCACTTAGAATCGCTAAACGATTCCAAACAGATGCTAAACGATTCCAAACACTACCAGAGAGATGCAAAGTGCAGTAGCAAAGATTGACGGTCTGACTCATCTGAGAAGTATAATGTAAAAATTACGGCCTTTATTTGATCCCAAATTGCTTTATATACAAGCGCAGCCCAACCAATAGAAGTTACATGTATACAATGGATACTATCGAACCAATATCGATGTGTGTTCTATACACAACCCTTTTAGAATTACTCGCACAGCAAAAACGTGTGAGCTGGAATCCGGCATAGTGTGGCTAATCCTCGGATTCTAAGTAAGGAGGGCAAGAACCATCGTCCACGTTGGCCAGCGGGTCGAAAAGGGGCGAGCTTGGATCAGTACATCCAGGTACGAGATCAAGACTGCAGCGGTCACCCTGTATTCGTGACAAAAGTTTAGTTTCAAGGTTTCTTGCACATCTTTTAGACGTTCTAAATTGAATTTTGCTACTGATACAGAACCAAAAGCACCAGTTTCGATAGTTGTGCTATATATGCAGCCACACCAAACAGTAGAGGTAACTTATATTACCCAACATTGTGATGTAAAATAGAGAAGGATAAGAAAACTTACTCCTTCCAGAGTCAAGTTGCCAATCATAGCACATCTAGTGACCACTATGTTAGTATCAGGAAATATTGCTTTGTCACATGCACCTTCTCTACTCAGCTCCTCAGCAAGACCCTGCATAAGAAAATCAAACGTTTACGATGAAATAGTTGGTGTTATGACAGGGAAATATTGCCTAAACAGGATGAAGACCAGTTTGTAACCTCAGTGAAGAAGTACATTGGTCTATTCCGCCAAGCCTTTGGCACTTGAAATTGTAGCTTGTAGGGACCGTCCCAATCGACTCCGTTGGTAAATGAAAAGATTAAACTTATTGCTGAAAAATAGAGAACGTCAAGGGAATGAAACACGACACAATCTATAAACTAGAGTGAATTGGTGCAAGGGGGTATACCATGCTTTGGGATGCATATTTGGATTGTGTAAAAAGGAGGATCGGCTTTTCCTCTTACTTTCTGGAGCATTACTCGTGGCTCGCCACCACACATGATGGGCTGGTTGAACCCTCCTACAGTGTATCGATTAACGGAACGTCACCACACATTCAAATAGGACATCGATATTCGGATTTGCATTTCAACAATATTGATTCAGTTATCAATAATTGGATTTGCATTGCAACAATATTGATTCAGTTTCATGGTTTATGGAAAGGGAATGACATGTCACAAAGTCTGTTGAAGCTAACTTTGGATGGGGCGTGATAACTTACCATTAAAAGCAATTCCATAGTCTTCGTTGGGAACAAGCTTGTTTGCCGTAGGATTATAGAATAGCTTTAGTCTTTCTCCCTGTTATTTTTTTCTCAAGAAATCACACATATGAACAGAATATAGAGGAAATCAAGTTGAAAGCTAAACATTTTACATACGGCGGTAGGGGGAAGGCCGTTCATGGTCTTCCAGTAGACCGGAGCTCTTCCGAGATCAAAGTCGGCCCATCTAGGAAGCACATAACTACAAAACAGCATTCAAGAAACTACACCATGAGACTTCATGGACAAAATGCAATCGTCTTGGCCAATAAAGAGTTGAACAAAGCACAAAACTGACATTCTAATCTTGGAAAAAAACTGAAAGCATGAGATTTATATGAACTTACTCTTTAGTTTCCGTAACGAGGGCAGCGGCGGCGGCTGCAGCAGCAGCAGTGACTTGCCCTCTAATCTTAATTAATCTTCTCTTAACTGGATGATTTCGAGGCAAAGAACTCCCCCAAAAACCAGTGGCTACAAGAAAATTGATATTCGATACCATACGAAAGATACTCACAATAAGAACAGTGTGAATATGAAGCTCAAGAAAAAGTTAGTGGCGATTATAACAATATCTATCAAACTCCTACATTTAAAATGTGATTTTAGCAATCTTTAACCATAAAAAAACTCAAGGAATCAAGATTACATAGAAACCTACACATAACCATGAATCCTATTCATTAAGACCTTGATCTAACTCCAATCCAAGCAATTAAAATATCCAAAAGACCAGTTAATGTGCTTCGTTTCATCAGACAAGGAATCAAGATTACATAAAAACCATTATTATTTTCAAAAGAAAGGTACCTGAAGTTGTACTAGAGGTTGATACAATTTGCTTGGAAGAATTGAACAGAGAAGTACTTGTAGCAGCTGTTGCAGCCATTTCTCAGGCAATGTCCAGATGATGTTTGAGAGTGAGGTTTTAGATAAAGAAGGAGATGAGGTTCATAGAGATATAAACGCAACCACACAACACAAACTTTGCACTCCCAAATATCTCTAAGCAAACAGAAAAGGACAAAAGGCGTGAATTGCATATATCTTGTGTGAACCCAAAAAATCTTGATCCTTTCCAGCACTAGCCTTTCACAAGATACATGCAAAATCCCCAATTCAACCCCACAAAAACTGCTACCGCCTTATTGTGATTATTGTTATTATTATTTTGAATAAGCTACCGCCTTATTAAACTCCTTTGAGATGTTGATTGTCTTTTTTCCGTCCATAAAAGGTTTGGCAAACATCAAATCCACCACATGAATTTCCAAGAAAAAAAAAATCAAAATCCCACAAAATTTTGTATATAAGTACCAAAACAAAAACAGAAAAAACAAGCCAAGAAAAATGGCTCTAATTGCATCACCACCGCCTAAGGCAAAACTCTTCCCATTTTCCCCTCTTCGCCACCATAACATCAAACAAACCAAGCCCAATTCCCAAACAATCACACAAAAGTATCAAGATTCGCTGCATTACGCTACAACCATAAGAAAAACAGAGTATCCTCTAATTCACAGCGTATTTACAAGAAAAAACAGAAGCAACAAAAGGGTGTGGACCATTTTCAGTGCAGCATCAATTCCAGTTCCGGGAAATGAAAAAGATTCAAGCTTTGGCAGAATCCTGCTATCTGACGTTGTAGTGAAGAGGAGGAACAACATTTATTGGGGCAGAAAGTGGAATTCTATGGATGTGGCCACAGTTGGAGTGGTTGTGGCTATGCATTTGCTGTGTATCGCCGCTCCATTCACATTCAATTGGGGAGCATTTTCCATTGCAGTAGGATTGTATGTCGTCTCTGGCCTTTTGGGCATCACTCTTTCTTTCCACAGAAATCTTTCTCACCGGAGTTTCAAGCTTCCCAAATGGCTGGAGTACTTCTTCGCATACTGCGGTGTTCAAGCCCTTCAGGTTGGATTCTTTTGCCTGGTACAACAAAAACCAAAATTTTGCATAAAGATTTGAGCTTTGGTTTTTTTAGGGAAATCCAATTGACTGGGTGAGCACACATCGGTACCACCACCAGTTCTGTGATACAGAGAAAGACCCTCACAGCCCCCTCGAAGGATTCTGGTTCAGCCACATGAGTTGGCTTTTCGATACCAGCAGTATAGCTCAAAGGGTATTTCAACGTTCTCATGTTACAAAATTACATATAAACTTATATGCACATATGACATTTTTCTTATCGTATTCCGCTTTTTTGAATGTAAAAACATACACAATCTTGCTGAGTGTTATATGGGTATATTTTTTGCAGTGTGGGAATCCCAACAATGTTGGTGATTTGGAGAAACAGCCCTTTTACAAGTTTCTTCAAAGAACTTATGTTGTTCATCCCATTGCTCTTGGGGCTCTACTATATGCCCTTGGAGGATTCCCCTACATTGTGTGGGGAATGGTAAGTGGCAATATTTGGTTCCTTCAACAAATAAATTGGTGTGGTTCATGGCTATCTATCTAATATCAAATCTCAAATTTTGGACGAGTTCTAGATTCAATTATAAACGATAATATTTTCGGATAAGTATTTTGTTCCATTGACTTCGAAAATCTTTTATCCTAGTTGATACCGTTCGTTGTTTTTGGATAAGTGGGGGCAATACTAATTTGGGTTTCACGGTGGGCGTGATATTGTACTTGTTTGGCAAACTGGACCATTTAATATTTCAAATATTAGAGGCCATTAACCAGTGGTTCTTGCAAGGGTCCAAAACTCCAAATTGCAAAGTGGGGTCTAATGGAATTTGTTGAAATAGAGAATACTTTTATTGCATAAAATGTTGATGTACTAATTAAAACTATATGATTTTTGGATAATATTAGCATTAAAAAATGTCATGATTATGGTATTTCTTGTACCGCAGGGTGTGAGAATCGTGTGGGTTTACCACATCACTTGGCTGGTGAACTCGGCTTGCCATGTTTGGGGAAAACAAGCTTGGAATACCGGTGATCTATCTCGAAATAATTGGTATCTTTGCTTTTTTTCCCTCTATGTATTCTTTAAAGTTGCCAAGTCCGGAACCGGGTTTTTCATTATGGGAAACAAAGTGATCATCTCCATTCCTGAACCGGATTTGAATTTGAATGATCACTAGGTGGGTGGCAATGCTTGCTTTTGGTGAGGGTTGGCATAACAATCACCACGCCTTCGAGTATTCGGCGAGGCACGGGCTCGAATGGTGGCAGATCGACATGACATGGTACGTGGTTCGGTTTCTTCAAGCCATTGGCTTGGCCTCAGACGTCAAGTTGCCCACCACAAACCACAAGCAAAGATTGGCTTTGGGATCATGATTCATGAGTCCTTCCTTAGGCAAACGTGGTCCTATATATATTTTTTGTTCAATACATCAAGTTTTTACACGCTGCACCTAAAGAAAAAGTTACAATGTCTCAATAAAAAAATGGTCACATTACACACATCCCGTGAACATCATATCTACAAAGACATGGCTCCAAAAAGAAACGAAAAGAGAATAGGGAAAACTTGTTCGATGCTACTCTTCAGACAGCTAACGTATAGATCAAAAGTCCCATAATTTTTCACGCAACATATTCAAACATCTCGTTTCTAAAATTGTAATTCGAACACAATTTGTGCTCAAACTTCGATGTTAGTGTATATATATATTTAAGAGCAAGAATGTGAGAGTGAAGGAATGGGCAATGGGTGCATGCGCAGGCATCTGTCGGGAGGGCATTACCGCCGCGCACTCCTGCAGCCAGGTTGCTGCGGAAATGCACGCCAAACCTTAGTGGCTACTTATAACTATATATCACCCAGGCTTCGTAAATTGTTTTCATCATTTTATATTATGAAACTTTTTGCTTCGATTATTAAAATATTTTAACATGAATATAATATAATTAATATGCATTATCCTTTTCAAAATGAGTGAGGCAGTTTTAATATACATTTTCTCATTAGAATGCTTGTATTACACATATTTATATTTTGAGTATAATATTTTTTTTATGGATCGGATTGAATAAGACATACGTTTCACAAAATTGACTCGTGAGATCCTCTTATAAGAGTTTTAATACTTAAAAAATGAGTAAAATATAAAATAAAATAAATTTTAAAAATCGAGAGTAAAATTCGACAACACAGAAGATCAAATATACCTTCAATAACACAATTTTGAAATGGGAAGTTCATTTTATTTTACTAAAACAATTGGATGACATCTTAATTAACCCAGTAGGTTCCACTAATTTTGAAAGGACTAAATTCCATCTTTGGTCGTGTAGATTCCCCACATTCATCTCGATTTCAAACACGCCCCCTGTAGTCCCCGCCAGTAACTTTCTGCGATTAATATAATTTTAATTTAAACGTGATTCTAATTTAATTTAAACCCGTTTTATATTAAATAAAATAAAAACAGGTTTACCATTTTATTTATTTATCCCTTGTTAATTAGTTAATAATAATAATAATAAGTGTAGGTTTTTGTGAGACGATTTTACGGATCATTATCCGTGCGACGGATCATCTTATTCATATTTACAATAAAAAATAATATTTTAACATAAAAAATAACCCAAATAAAAATCATACAAAATTAACTCGTAAAAACTGTCTCATATAAGTTTTTGTATAATAATATTTATTATTCTTACCACATATTATAGTATAGACTATAATAAAATATCATTTACTTGGAGCTCTATTAATAATCCACCGCGCCCCTTGCCATTCCATCCCCATAACCAAAGTACCCAACTCGAAAACTCCATTGATAAACCTCGGTGAATGCCAACTTATAATTGATATATTCTTCTTTTTCATCTCTGTTTCATTTTCACTTGTGGGATTAATTCGAGACAATCAAGGAATCAGACAAGACGGGTCTACCGCTGTGGATGTTGGGTCTCAATGAGGAGCTTCTGCGGGCCGACATGAATCGGCTGCTCAATTTACTCTTCCACCAGGTTCCATTTTCTTTTTTTTAAAATTTAAAAAAAAAAATCTATTTCTTTCTCCAAATGTATTCGAAAATCTTTTCAAATTTGATCCATGTTTAATTAATTTATAAACTACTGCAGGGAGTGTTGGACGAGCAGTTCTTGCAGTTGCAACAGCTGCAAGATGAGTCTTCTCCCGACTTCGTGTACGAGGTGGTCAACATATATTTCCACGAGACGGAGAAGCTCTTGAGAAACCTCGGAGAGTTGTTGTACGTATCATCATTCATTCGTTCATTCATTCATTCATCAAAAGCTAGCTGTTTTTGTTTTTGTTTTTGACGTGGGAACCGCTTTGGTTAAACACCGAACTAACGCAATAGCCTGCAAACTATGCTAGTCACATAAACAAACTCTGTTTCTTGAAATTATATATATGGTCTTTTTTTGTGTGTGTTTTAGGATGGATAGGGAGTTGTTGGATTTCAAGAAAATGGGAACCCATTTGAATCAGCTGATGGGGAGCAGCTGCAGCATCGGTGCCAAAAGAGTCGGGAACGTGTGCGTCGCATTTCGGGCTATTTCCCAGCAAAACAGCAGGCCCGGATGCTTGAGGGCATTGGAGATTTTGGAACACGAGTACTGGTACCTGAAGAGCAAACTGCATGAACTGTTTCAAATCGAACAGCAGAGAATCCTGGCATCCGCCATCAGATACCCCCCCATGCAGCAGCAGCAGCCAAATAACCCTACAACTTGATCAGCAGAAAGTGTTGATGTAGATGGATCTTCCATGAAAGAATCAAGAAAAAAGATATGATCGATCGATCCCCATTAATTAGTTTACCAGCTAATTCTTTGAATGGGTCTTGATTTTTATGTTTGTTTTGCATCGTGGGATTCTGTACCAGAGATTCAAGAATCGAGGGATCGAATTGTAACATCAGAAAAATCTCGACTTTAATGCTTTTTCTCTGTTATATATATATATATGTTGGGAAAGAGTAGTGCATGTATGTGTAATACATATCAGTTGCGTCAGAGGTATTCTCAATCGGTGCTGTTGTTTTTAATGTGTGTCAAAACTATCAATCAGTAACGCCGGAAATCAGGGATCCCAACTTTATATTATATATCCATCAAAATCTCGTTTCAAAAAAAAAAAATGCATCAAAATCTACAATTATATATACTAGTTTGATTCGTGTGACAAATTATATGTACGAGTTTTTGTTTGCGTGTTTTTCGTGCATATGCAATTAGTTTTTTCAGGTTTTGTATATTTGTTATTTTGCAATTTCGATTTTTTATATTTTTATATTTTAATTTTAGTTTGCTATTTTCGTTTTTCTTTTGTTTCAATTTTAGTCTTTTTGCTGATGTGACGTTGATGTGGCACAAATACAGTGCTGGAGCTGGCGTGTATAATGTCACGTAAATATTTTCGAAAAAAAATTTCTAAAATTACCAGAAATTGAAATATGCTGAAATTGAAATATGAAAATATGAACGATCCACGTGGCAAAACGACAAACATATATATGACCAAAATTGCAGTTTTTATTTTTATTTTTTAACAATATAATTATTTTTGCTTTTTAAAAAGATGAAACATTAAAAGTAAGATTTTTAATAAATTTTTTATAGGTTATTTTTTAACAGTGTTATCTGTTATGAAAAATAATAAAGAGGCTAAAAATAGGAAAAGATATTTTGAGAACCAAAATTCTAACTATATGTTTAGACACTGATTTCATTATAAAGATAAAGTCAATTTTTTTGACTGCAGCATACCATGAATCCATGAAATGACGTGATGCGTCAGTATCGAAACTTATTTTGGTTCACATAATTTCGAATAGAAAACAAAAAAGGCTTTTAAACTCCTACATACACGAGTTCGTATCCTCGCATTATATTCAATGTTTCAATAATTTAGGTGGAGTTATTTATATATTTTTATATAGATCATATATATTTTAATCAATTTTAAATTTTTATATATTAACGTAAACTCGATCGAATACCTACTCCTTTTTAACTTTTATATTAATATATAAACTCACTCGAGAAACGTGACACAGAAATTAAGATAAGTGGTTGGTCGATACATTAATTGTTGCTTGCCACCCACTGAATATAGGAACGTTTTCGTAAAAGATGACATCAAATCATAATTAATTGGCAAACACTTGTATGCAACCGTTGCACGGGTCATATTCGTGTGACGGGTCTCTTATATGGGTTATCCATTAAAAAGTATTACATTTTATGTCAAAAGTATTACTTATTATTATAAATATGGATAGGGTTGACCCGTCTCACGAATGAGACCGTTGCACAAGAGTGTTACTCATAATTAATTTAAACTTTCACTTATTGATGATTATTTGAGATTATAGCCAAACTACTCCATCGAACCAATTTAGATTTGTATGTGTTTTCATGCAAATTTAAAAAGATAATAAAAATAAATTTCAAAAATTAAGTAATAAGAAATTTCTTATTCTTATTTTCTTATTCTACACGTATTCAAAAAGTGTTTTAATAGGGAAAAAATTATTGAAAGTAACTAATGTATTTGATGATAATGGTATATATTATATATATAGAATAATAGAAAAATTATATTAAATATGAAACAGCACGGGTCCTCATTTATCAATACATGCAGGGTTCACTAAAAAATAACGGACTCCACATTTATTGATAAATATGAACCGTTAGATATATGTGAAGACATATTTCGGACATATAAGAAAAAATAATATTTTGTTCATATTTAAAGTGAAGTTGATAATAAAAGGATAAATTCATATAGTGGCGTATCAAATCATATATAGCTAAAATGATTATTTTTACAGATATATAATGAAGTTGTCATGCATCTTAATGTCATAATTGTACAAAATGCGGTAGTCGTGTAACTAACATTTTTTAAAAGTTAGAGCTTAAATTTTTGTTGGCTATACATCTAGTAAATTAATATATTAACTTACTTCTTGTTATTAATTATGTTCAGATAACACTATGGAAAATTCACACTTAATTAACATTGCTTTTGTTACAAATTGGATATCATCCGAATACTACATAATTTATTAGATATTATCGTCGAAGTATTTAAAAAACAATCGTACGTGAATGTCTCAAAAACAAAATGGGACATGGTAGAAAAAAAAAACGCGACAAAGAATAAAATAATATCTTGCACCAATGAATATATATCATGTTACCAAAAAGATCAAATACTCAACACAATCACCAAATGAAGATTGAATATAACAAAAAAAATTATTTATACCTAAAAAAATACATGAAAAAGATTAAAAATGGTTAGAATCCAAAAAAGAAAAAACCACAATTTTCAAAAAAAAAAAAAATTAGTAACATAAAATATGCCATTGAATTGTCATTTTTATTTTCCGAATTATCTAATTTTATATCAAACGACTTAATTTCTTAATCTTCTAGTTATATATATTATACGTACAAAACTATATTCACAATGAACCCAATAATTAATATCTATCGTGAACCCAATAATTAGTATTCACAAACTAATTAATCATCAATTCCAAGATAGAAAACAAAAAAAAAAAAACCTAACATTAATATATATTATTATATAAAAAAAATATAATAAAATGAATCATATTCTTACAAAAAAAATACTCAATTCTGGTCCATTGTTACCATCTGGGCTGAGCATGTATAGAGTCTCGGAATCCTTGGATCCCACCACTCTCTCGAAATGAGCCCTCATGTAAGCCATCTCCCCGTCGGGCCCCTCCGCCTCCGACTTCCCCGGCAGCACCCCCGCCCCCATCGACACCGCCTTCAGCACCTCCATCACATGCAAGTCCTCCTCCGTCGCCTCCCTCTTCACGCCGTACCCTATCTTCTTCCCGTTGCAGAACATGGTCCACAGTGGCTCCTCCACCAGCTTCGTCTTGTCTTTTTCCGACCGCTTCTCGCACTCCAGCGCTATGCGAACCATGCCCAGGCTCATCTCCTTCTGCAGCACCTGCGTCTGCATGGCCAGCTCCAGCACCAGCGTGGGCAGGGTCCGTGGGTTCTCTTGAATCGAGAGGCTCACGCGGCCTTTCCGGTATCCGAAAAGGGTCCCCGTGACACGGGCTCCGGCGGTGGCGCCGCGTGTGTCCGGGAGGCGGCCGCCGGGGAGGGAAGGGAGTTTGCAGGCGGGGGCTATGATGGGGAAGGATCGGAATACGGAGCGGAAGACGCGGAATACTTTGACGGGCTTGGGTTTTTTCTTGGAAGAGGGTTGGAGGAGAGTCAATGCCTGATGCGGAGGAGGTGCGGCGGCGGAGGAGGAGGGCGAGGTGGGCGTGTGTGGCGGAGTTTGATCTCCCATGTCAAGGGACCTGAAGGAGGAGGAGGAGGAGGATCCCGATTACCATATGATGAGATGAATGGATAATTAATGTTTGTTGAGAAAATTAAGGATCAGTTGTTGGTTTTCTTGAATAAAATTTAGATATTAAATTTTTACGATTAGGGAAGAAAGAAAGATGAATGAAACTCGTTTAATTTCTTGATTTTTGCATGAAAGTCGGAGGATCCACAACTGATCAAGGTTATGAATATTACTAAATATAGGATATGTTTTTTTATGGCTTCATTTAATTTATTTCTGCATGCGCGATTTTTTAGTATGATTTCATAAGTCATAATAAACCATCCAAGAAATCAAGATCATCTCCTCATTTTCAGAAAAAAAAAAAAATTAAGAATATAGATTTATAAAAAAATATATTTTTGATGTCAAAAATATTATCTTTCATTGTGGATATCGGTCGAGTCGACTTATGTCACATATATAATTAAATTTTCAAGAAGTTCCCATCGATTATATAAGTTTAATTTGCTTTTTCATGACTATCAATATTACAATTTCATGACTTCGTTCATTTAGTTTTGCTACATGTATTGTTTTTTGTTCAAAAGTTTAATAAATAGTAAAAATATATAATTATAAATAAAGGTAAATCATTCCATAAATTATTACGAAATCTAGCCCAAAATGTTAAGTCGGAAATTAATAATCATACTTTAATTACTCTTAAGTATGCGATAACTACATTGACGAAATGCTATTTAAAAACTTGAGAACAATATAACCATTCGTCCAAAAATAAATAATAAGATTTATATAAAGCCCAAAAGCATTAATTAATGCATACAGAAATTATTAACGCACAAGAGAGACTTGTAGCTCAATAAGGTAGTGTTTGGTAGATCTTTAGGAAGCATTTCTTAACTTTTCGTTAACAAAATTTTAAATTTTTGTTAAAAAAAATTTGAGAAGTGCTTTCCAGAAGCTCTCCCAAACACTACCTAAGTCTCACATGTATGCCAATTGACTGAAACTCGAGTCGAGCCCTCTCCTCTCCTCTCCTCTCCTCTCCTCTCATTTATAATAATAATAAAAAAAAGTAATGCACACAACACAACTTTCAATTGAAACGAGCAAAAAATTAAAAGTTAGTGTACCAAAATCAAAATTTAAAAAGTTTATAGTCTAAAACCAAAAAAAGACAATTTAATAGAAAAAAAAAATTCATTTCCCAAAAACAATAATAATAATAAAAAAATATGATTCCTAGCATATGTGCAACTCCTTTCACATATACTAGTAATTACATTTTATATAAAACTAGCCACGAAGAACACGTATTGCGTTGTGTGAATCATAAGATATAAATATAATGTATTGTATATTTTAATAATTTTTTAAAATTTTAAAGTACTTGGTTTATCTTTTTTGTGTTAATTTTTTTCAAATCTATCAAAAATTTAGTTGTTGGGATGGATCGGAATTCAATTTCAAAAGAAAATTAATGAAAAGCGAGAGGATAAAGGAATGGATAAGAGAAAAAGGTGGGAAAAGTGGGCAAGATATATGGAGTTGGAGATAGTGTATAACAGTATAAAAAATTTGGGAAAAATTCGACACCAAACACCGAAAAAATTTGGGAAAAATTTATCATGAGTCATGAGACCAAAAACAGTTTGTATAGTCTCTCACACTTAATCAAATAGTAAAATATAATTTGATCGATACCTTAAAAAAATACAGTTCATTGTGTAATTTTGAGTTTTGGTCCATTAAATTTTCAAATTTTGGTTTGGGTCTTTTGCACATTAAAGTTGGTCTACTAAGGCAGTATTTGGGAGAATTTTTAAGAAGCATTTTTCAATTTTTTTTTAACAAAATTTCAAAATTTTGTTAAGGAAAAGTTGAAAAATGTTTCCTAGAAACTTAATTTTATTAAAGAAAAGCTGATAAGTACTTCCTAGAAGCTCTCTCAAACACTACCTAAACTAAAATTTTAAAACTTAATGGATAAAAAATCAAAATCGAAAAATCTAGTAGAGGAAAAAGAATTATTTTTCCTATTGAGATATAATTATCTCGCTTCTAAATTAAGTCTATATACATAATTTTTAAAAATATTACTTTTTTTAATGTTTTCACCTACTCTTTTTTTTAGTACAAGTACATCAGATATCAAATTACATCAAATTATAACACTAAAGAATGAAATTGTCCGCACAACCGACGAGACTTGAGCATGGATTCGAGACGTGTTTATCTCAAACAAAGAAAATAACTAAATCAACCTAAATAAATTAGAAAACTAACCTGCAGTTTTCACTTACAAAATTAGCATGTGTCAAATTTTTATTTGAGACTTTTCAATTTTATCCATATTTATAATTCAAAATAATTTATTTTAAATAAAAAATATTTTTTAACGAATAATCTAAATAAACGATCGTCTGACATGTGAGACCGTTTCATAAAACTTTTGTGTTTGTACTCATGTAAAATTACACATTTAATTTTGATAGGAGGACCGTACGTTTTTCATTCGATTTTTTTATTTTGAACAGTATATCAGTCCAATACTCAATTATTCATGTTTCTATTACTCTCACAACATATATAATTATTAGACATCAACAAATATCTTAAATAAGAAGGTTTTAATAAATAAAAACGTTCAAATTCTAGAAATTCTAAATATTTTTCACTTGAAAAAAAAAAAGAACAAGTTGACTAAATCAACCATGGTAATATAATTATATGAGCGCCATTGATTATAGTGCACAAGAATATATAATCACTTTCACTTTATTCGCATTCCTCTTAATTCCTTACGCTTTCAGCTCCAAGTTGATACAATTTTCCTGAAGTACTAAACTAATATCATGCCTTCGAGGAGCTGGAAGCGGCCAAGATCCAAGAAAATCACGAAGAACATTAATGAGTCGGCCATGGTGGAGCTCGGATATCATGTATACAAAGAAGAAACCCATCTCACTGTCAGGAAAACTTCATTCTTCTTCTCCGGAGATGGCTTCACTGCTTACGACTCCAAAGGCCAACTGGTTTTCAGGGTCGATTCTTACCGCCCTGATGCGGCGGAGGAAGTTGTTCTCATGGATGCCGCCGGCGGATGCATCCTCACTCTCCGCCGCAAGGTAATGTTGAAATACGAGAAAAATTGTTTTATGATATTGTATGTTTGTAATTTTGCGATTTTAATTTTTTATATTTTTAAATTTTAGTTTTAATTCGTTATTTTTATTTTTTTTGGTAATTTTAGTTTTTATTTTTTTTGACGTGATATTGACGTG
This sequence comes from Henckelia pumila, assembly GCF_033568475.1. Lineage (NCBI taxonomy): Eukaryota > Viridiplantae > Streptophyta > Magnoliopsida > Lamiales > Gesneriaceae > Henckelia > Henckelia pumila. The sequence continues at coordinate 147,989,115 of NC_133123.1, read as the reverse complement.
ACACCAATTCAGTGCTGATGTGGAGCTGACATGTATAGTGCTATGTAAGTATTTTCGAATAAAAATGACCAAAATTGTCAAAAACCTGAACATGTAGAAAAAAACTGAAATGTGAAAACGTATAGGACAAAAATCGCAAAGTGACAAATATACAAAACTAAATTTGCAATTTTTCCGTTGAAATATTGTCCCATATCGGTAGAATAAAATTCTTGAGAATCGATAAAGTTTTTGATAGCCTTTATTATAAATAAGGACAACTCTAAGTTTTAAAAGTGAGTTAAATTCAAGTTTTATTTTCTTAACGATGACTGTACTTGATGAATGATTAGGGACAAAGTTTTGGGAGCCCTTCTCATTTTCTTAACAGTAACTGTACTTGGATCGAAACTTGATGAATGATTTGTACGTACGCAAACGCCTTGTTAATTAATTAATTTCACCTGTTTTCTAGAGGCCGAGTTTGCATCAGAGGTGGGAAGGTTTCGCCGGCGAGAGGACCGAGGGGCAGGATCCACTCTTCAGCGTCCGCAGATCCTCGTTGATCGGACGGTCGGCGATCACCGTCGAGGTGTACATCAATGGAGGCGAGGAGTACCAGATAGAGGGTTCCTTCGCCCGCCGGAGCTGCACCATTTTCAATGCGGAGAAGGAAGCGGTGGCCAAGATCCGCCGCAAGGTGGATGCCTCCACCAATGTTGTGCTGGGGAAGGACGTTTTCTTGCTTTCGTCGAAGCCGGGATTCGGCGGCGCGTTTGCAATGGCGCTGGTTTTGGTGCTGGATCAGATCGACGGCGAATACGCCGCCGGGGATGGGAATCGGGCGTACACTGTACATGGACGCCGCCAATAAGGATTAATTAAAATCTTTGTTGTTAGATTATATTATTTTGGTGCATCTTTAATTAATTCCCACCTTTTTTATATATATAAATTCCACTTTTAGGTAAACTAAACGTAATAAAATATAATTATTAATAACTAGTACCTGCGACACACATTCATAAAATATTTTTAAAAAATATTTATTGGAGTTTAATTTATAAAACAAGAAAATCGGATTCCAACGTGGTGGTTCATGCAATGCTTTCAACTCGGACGGATCGTAGCGAGTGTGGAACAATATAGCAAAATGTTGTTCTTATCTTTCAAGAGAACAAACTTATAAAGTTCAATTTGAAAAGAGAGTCGAAGAGAAGCGAATAAAATTGCTCATTTATTTGTTCATGCGGTCAATTCTCCTGCTAGTGCTTGTGTTTTTTATGATGCTCTTAATTTCATCCTTGATACATTAATTTTTTATTGTAATAAGTCCACTTTAGTTGAATGAAATTTCTGTATTTGAGCTAAAAAAAACAAGAAAATCGATTGTGATTTTTTATGGAATTTTTTTCTGTATTGGATGAATTTGGTAGATTGTGGTAATTAGAAAAAAAAATAAAAATTTATTTGTAAAAAAATTAAATTAAAGATAATTTGGGAATATTGAAAAAGATATCACCAAAAGTTAGTTATATATATTGATGGTTTTTATTTTAATAATAATGTAGATTTATGTTTTAAATCATATGCACAGCTGATAAAATATACATTCGAAATATATTATATTTAAAAACAAGTCCATTTTAATAATAAAAGAAAAATATAATATTAATGACAATCCCGATTTCCACTAGTTAAGTTTTGTGATAGTAATTAAATACAACCAACATGTGGTTCATAATCTTGCATACTTGCCCACTTTCTTTTAGATTTTTCTTAAAAGATCATAATTATAATACTTTGACTCCAAGATTATGATTTATGATATAATATAATGTATGTAAGTTAAAATTAAAATAATAAAGTGAATAGGCGCATAGGTAGGATCTAGTGTGAGATTTGAGATACAAATGCCGACGTGGAAATCGCAATCGACCTTGCACCCACCCTAAAAGTTTATGCCGACCATCTTCCCATGACATATCCTTATATTCAATGCAATTATATATTAATTAGATATTTTTTTAATGATTAGGATGTGCTTTAATAATAATAGGGGTGTTCATCGGTCAGTTGGATTTTAATTTGTCTAATTTCGGTTCGATTTTTCGGTTTTTGATTTATGAAAATATAATCTGAAGTCAAACCTTTCTACTTCGATTCGGTTTGGTTCGTTTTTTGTACTATAATAGACCGATTTATACGATTCGATTTGGTCGGTTTGATCATTAATAATATATAATACAATAAAAAAAACATAAATTTCATCTAACATATAATTTAAATACCCCAACACACAACTTAAAGTTATATTCATGTAGTGAAAAAACAAAAAAATAACAAACAATACAAAGACAAACATCCAACCATAATCTTATAATATTTTCAAAAAAATAAAATAAATTTTGAGATGATTATTTCGATTTTGATATAATTATTAAAATTAATAATATAAATATATTGTAAAATGTAATATGTTTTTTTTTATATGATTTCTTAGTAAAAATTTAAAAATAAATTTTAAATGACTTACATAAACAACAATCAACTAAAAATTATTTAAAATGATTATTCATTCACTAAATAGTAAATAAAATCTCATAACATATATAATATAAATAAAAAATATAAATAAAAATTTTAATTTCATTCAATTTCGATTTTTTCAGTCGATTCGGTTTTGATATATATAATCCAAAATCGAACCAAATAAACTTCAGTTTTAATATTTATATTTGAATTAGAAAATACGGTTTTCGGTTCGGTTTGATCTTTGATTTTTCCGATTTGGATTTCGATTTTTTCGGTTTATTCGAAATGTGAACACCCCTAAATAACAATGTACAACATGAATTTTTAGTTCTTAACATTTCAAATAAGAGATTTACAAAATAAAATGAAACACAGATGTTCCACAAATAAAAAAAAACAATTACTTTTAGAGCTCGATACCAATTACCAAGTGTTAGATATATATTGTTAGGAATCAACTAGAACAATTCGATATTCCGAGAAAGTTAACCAGACAAACACACAGAGCAACAACAAAAACACAATCCCAATGATGAACCACACAATACATGTAGTAGCCCGATTCCATTTTACAAGATTAAGTGATTTTAAACATGTTAGAAAATGACATATAATTTTAAAAGTGTCAAAACATGTTTAAAGAGTCCTTATTTGGTAAAAATAAGTGAAAAATCAGATCCGGAACGTCCGAAAATGGTAGGGTAGGTCCCGGGGGTCCAAAAATGAGTTCAGAAGGACCAAAACAGCTCGGAGCACCAGGACCACTTCAGGCCCTCCAAACCCGAGTTCGGACCGTCCGAACTCAGCAGAGCCCAGATGTCAAAAAGGCTCGGACAAGTGGCAGTTCGAACCGTCCGAACTCCGCTTATAAATAGGGGTCCTAATTTCTCATTTTGAAGTGCAATTTTTTCTTTCCTCTCCCGGTAATCGCACTATTTAAGGGCTCCAGGACTTTTTCTTTAAGAGTTGGAGTAGAAAATAGTATATTTTTATAGCGGACAGTGTCCGCAGTAGCAGCCAGGCGGTAGAGCTCTGGCGAGGCGTCCAGGAGTCGTAGCTAGGCTATGCCCAGGCTCTGGGGCATGCGTCATCAGCGGGCTGACGACGGACGAAGGTATGACTTTGGTTCCCTATAGTAAATAGGGAGTAGACTATAGTTTAATTAAGGCTTTTAGAGCCTAGTAGGTGATGTTTGGCATGCTAGGTAATGCATGGGTTATTTTTGTTGTAGTGTTGCATGGTAGGATTGGACCTATATGGGAGCTTCTAGGATCTGCCTTAGTAAGATACAGAAGTATTATTCGAGATATCCAGATTGAGTATGCATGTATTATGTGTTTGCATGGATTATGTGATTGCATGTTTTATATGCCTTTATATATAGCATGTCACGACTGTAGATGGTTGGACACAGAGACACGTGTTAGGTCGCCAAAATCAGTTGGACACGGATCTCGTGTTAGGTCATTGATATTCAGTTGGATACGTGTACTTGTGTTAGGTCACCATCAGGGCTTCTGAGTATGTTGGTCACCTCCTGTAGCGACGGCTCAGCGTGACACATACCAAGACCTAAGTTTGTTCTTGATCAGATATTCTTGACCTCGTGTCTTGGTACACAGTTCACTTGCATACATGCACATATAATACTGTATACTCATACTCTCGTACTGAGCTTATCATGCTCACGTCCCGAACTTTGTTGTATCTGGACACCCTATTCCATGGGGCAGGTCTGCAGCTGGATGAGGCGGGTGGTCCAGGAGAGCTTAGGCGATGGAGGACCAGCAGGGTTATTGTCTAGGCTTTTGTCTCTGATACATTTGGGCATTCGATTTGGTTGTATCTTTATTTAGGGATTTATTTATGCTTTTTCGCTGTTAATTCTGATGATATATTATTTAAGTTAAATGCATGCTTAAGCTTTTGATTAGTAGGTGATCACGGCGCGGGTCACTACAATACAGATCAAACAACAACGCACGCGAAAGCAAATAAACAACACAAGTATTTACGTGGTTCGGAAAAAAATTTGTCTACGTTCACGGGAGAGCAACACAAAACTTTTATTAATCACGAACAGAAGAAATCCAAGCTCAAAACCATAGCTTATTATAGAACCAGACCAGACAAAAACTCTAACGTTAGGTACAAACACAATTCAAGTTTTTTATCCTTGAATTTTTCCCGTCACAATCTGCGTCCCAGTTCTCTCCTCTGAATTCTCTCTTTTCTTCTCTCTCAAATATTTTCTGGAGGTTGAAGAATTTGATTTTCTATTATATTAGTTACGGTCAGCTTCCATCCGCTTATATAAAAAATTACATCGACTTTCTTATTGGGCTTTAGGTCAACAACTTCCTTAGGCCCAATCTTAAAGTCAACATGGTCCAACCCGATAAGTCTTCTCACATCAGTCTGATCTGATGTGGAATTTGCTGTCAACCGTCTGCCTCAATTCATGCACTCTCCTTCGAAACATCATTGGGGCGCTGTGAAACGCTTACTTCGCATATACCACATTTATTGATAAATGTCCACCGTTAGATCTAACTCAAGGCAGTGCCTGTATAGGTAGTATCTAACTTACCACCATCTTCCCATGTCATATCCTTATATTCAATGCAATTATATACTCCCTCCGTCCCAATTATAATGTTCACGTTTTTTTTTGTCCCAAATATATAGTCATATACCATATTTAGTAATATTTATTTACATTTTTTTACTAATATACCCCTATTAACTACACCTTGAAAATTGTGCAATCATTTTTTAATACATTAAATAGGGATAAAATAGGAAGTTTATATAAAATTTGCTTTTCCAATAAAGTTTTCTTAATCTGTGTGAAAAACAAAACAAGACAATGTAATCGGAACGGAGGGAGTATTAATTAGATATTTTTTAATGATTAGGATGTGCATTAATAACAATAGGGGTGTTCATCGGTCAGTTGGGTTTTAATTTGTCTAATTTTGGTTCGGTTTTACGGTTTACAATTTATGAAAAATATAATCTGAAGTCAAACCTTTCTACTTCGGTTCGGTTAAGTTTTTGTACTATAATGAACCGGTTTATATGGTTCGGTTTGGTCGGTTTGATCATTAATAATACATAATACAATAAAAGAAACATAAATTTCATCCAACATGTAATTTAAATACCCCAACACACAACTTAAAGTTATATTCATATAGTGAAAAAACAAAAAAATAACAAACAATACAAGGACAAACATCCAACCATAATCTTATAATATTTTCAAAAAAACAAAATAAATTTTGAGACGATTATTTCGATTTTGATACAATTATTAAAATTAATAATATAAATATATTGTAAAATTAATATAATATGTTTTTTTTATATGATTTCTTAGTAAAAAATTTAAAAATAAAGTTTAAATGACTTACATAAACAACAATCAACTAAAAATTATTCAAAATGATTATTCATTTACTAAATAGTAAATATCATCTTATAACATATATAATATAAATAAAAAATATAAATAAAATTTTTAATTTAATTCAATTTCAATTTTTTCGGTCGATTCGGTTTTGACATATATAATCCAAAATCGAACCAAATAAATTTTGATTTTAATATTTATATCCGAAATACAAAATATGGTTTTTGGTTCGGTTCAGTCTTTGATTTTTCCGGTTTGAATTTCCGATTTTTTCGATTTATCCGAAATATGAACACCCCTAAATAACAATGTACAACATGAATTTTTAGTTCTTAAAATTTCAAATAAGAGATTTACAGAATAAAATGAAACACAGATGTTCCACAAATAAAAAAAATAATTACTTTTAGAGCTCAATACCAATTACCAGAACAAATCGATATTCCGAGAAAGTTAACCAGACAAACACACAGAGCAACAACAAGAACACAATCCCAACGATGAACCACACAACACAGATCAAACAATAACGCACGCGAAAGCAAATAAATAACACAAGTATTTACGTGGTTCGGCAAGAAATTTGCCTACGTTTACGGGAGAGCAACACAACACTTATATTAATCACGAACAGAAGAAATCCAAGCTCAAAACCAAAGCTTATTATAGAACCAGACCAGACAAAAACTCTAACGCTAGGTACAGACACAATTCAAGTTTTTTATCCTTAAATTCTTCCCGTCACAATCTGCGTCCCAATTCTCTCCTCTGAATTCTCTCTTTTCTTCTCTCTCAAATATTTTCTGGAGGTTAAAGAATTTGATTTTCTATTATATTAGTTACGGCCAGCTTCCATCCGCTTATATAAAAAATTACATCGACTTTTTTATTGGGCTTTAGGTCAAAAACTTCCTTAGGCCCAATCTTAAAGTCAACATGGTCCAACCCAATAAGTCTTCTCACATCAGTCTGATCTGCTCTTGTACTTCGATCTGCCTTCAAGCTTACAGCTTCACGGACACTTCATCTGACCATGAACTCATCTAATCGCTGAACTCATCTGATATATACTATTCGATCTGATATTTCCCAGTCGAGCTGATAGAAGCACATTCAACATATATATTTTGGATCAATATATATACATGAGTTTTGATCTCTTTGTTAACTATCCTCGACAATTACCTTAGTACCGACTGACGTGAAATTTACTTATTGGATGTCACGTCAATCGGTGTTCATGTAAGTGCTAACCACATAACAAAACTCTCGTATATATTGCATGAAACTTTTAATCAAATGAATACTTGTACTACATCTAAAAAATCACGTATTCCAAATCTACCTCATAAAAATTTAATCTTCCCCGCTATTAGATTTGATTGTTGTGATATGGCTCTTGTCTAATAGTAAATGTCCTTTTATATGGACTTTCTCAAATATGGATTTATATTTTTTCATGGGCCGTAAACCCAACCCATAAAAATTTACAAAATAAACAATTAGAGGTGGAGCAATGATCGTGATTCAGTGTAGACAATAATATAATATAATTAATAAATAAAAAAAAGCACTAGTTAATCGACAAACAGAAATAATGTGTTTTTAGATTCAAATACAAGTTACAGACAACCAAAAACATCTGTTAATTGATGAGAAAACACATGAAAACTGACTAATTATATATAGGACGTGCAGATCCCACAATTAAAAAAAATTAATAGAGAAAATATTTTTTGCACTCGAAAAAAAAGCATGAATATATTCTGATAGCAAAAAAGACACAAATTTTAAATTTTAATCCTAAAATTTGGGTCTAAAAATTATTTAAAATATTTTTTTGTCCAAGGTAGACAGCTAGGCCTTTAATAATAGCAGGTAAAAATTAAAAAAAAAAAATTAGGTCCAAAAATTATAATATTATTTATATTTGTTGGTTTTTCGGCCAGATGCTAGCTCCGTATATCATTTATATGATTATTATCCTAATTTTCAATTCAATGATTTTTCACGTCAATTCTACAACATTAATGGTTCATGGATCATTAGAATTTAGATCTATGATTGGAGTTGGACAATAGACTAACTATAGGATCTCATTAACCTCATTTGTATTTACATTTTATTTAAGTCAAGTGAAGCCCAATTTTTGGGATGTTTGTTTCTTTGTAATTTTTTTTTTTTTTGAGAGATGTTTCTAATTTGTAAAATATTAATGTCACGAATATTGTTCATTTTTCGATGTCGCCTTATTTTTTTCGATAAAATGTTATTACACAAAGAAAAAAAATAAGTTTATTGATCACATGTCATCATCATCACTATAGCACAAAGTCACGCAACATTAACTAATGCATTTAATCAAATTGAAAACGTATCTATGGAAAAGTAAACAACAAAGAAAAACCCCTCGATCGTAGATCTCCCAAGTCCAATTAGAGAATCAACGCCGCGCCAATGGGCAACAACAAAACAAGGAGGAAACCAGAAACCAGCGAAGATGAGGCTGAATCGGGTGGCGGAGGTGGCGCAGCAGCGGGGCCACCACCAGGAGTGGATGAGGAGGAGGCTCTCACCGTGATGGCAAGTTTCTGTCCCGCCACGCAGTGGCTGCCGAACGTGCAAATGTAGTAATGGTCGCCGGGGGTGGCGAGAGTGACGTTAGCCGGTCCGGTGGTTATTACACTGCCGATGACATTGTCGTCGTTGCATGCATCGTACGAGGCTTTGGTTACCCGTGCCAAATCATGTTGGTTGGTCTCGAAGTTAAAAACTGAGGAAAAAAGGTAACATACGAGAAATTAAGATTATATATTTGATTTTGTCACGTTGTACTAATATATATATATATCATAGATAAAATTTCATGCGTACCGAGTATGTCCCCGACGGAAAATGTTTTTCCAGAAGTCCAATTAGCGTACGAGAGAGAACTGTTTGGTGGTATTTCCCAACATATGTCGCCACCAACCGTGTGCACGGTTTGTGCCGCCGAACAATGCAGCACCACCGCGAAAACGACACTGAAAACAACCAAGAACGTCGAAACTCTGGCCATAATACTATATGTGTGTGTGTGTGTCTCTGATTCTTTGAAATATTAAATAGATATTGCTAGCTAGATGATTAATTCTTGGATGGGAAATTATGGGAGTTGCAAAGTGATATATATACTGAAGTGCTGTTGAAATAATCCTCGGATTTATTTGCGGAATTGGTGAGGTGTTGCCGTATTGGGCTACAAATTTTGTAACCCCACAAGCAATTAATGATTCAAGAAAGTTCAAAATGTGGACTGAATCACGTACGATTACGGGCAAATCAACTCAGGGACTTGGCTTCTTTGGGAGCTTGACTATATTAAGTACTCATTAAAGAATAGTTGAGATTTCAACGGAGTAATTAAATTAATCAAGACTTTTGATTCATATGAAATTTTTAACAAATTAATGAATAAATTAATCACATATAATTCTTTGGCAATATATATCTATTACTTTTTTGTTACAAAATCAACATAGTAGTTTTACATGATTATTCCAATCTTTTTGGTACTCTTTTGTGAAGTATTGATTAATTCACATTATAATTAGGGGTCCATTGGAAAAAAAATGTGTGCGTAAAATTTACGTGAAAATTGTTTTCAAAGAATTAGGAGTCGTTAGTCGTTACTGCTCGTCTTGTGTCCACACAGAATTTTGAGTTACCAACATAGACTTTAATCGAATGCCCGTGTATTTTGGAGGCCTCATGCTTCCATATTTGGAGTCAACTCGTTTTCTTTGGATCCCAAAGAAAAAAAAAATTTAAATCGCCAATGTATAGATTCGTGGAATAAACAAATGTTAGTTTTTTTTATTAAGATAAGATTAATTAGAGTTAACCTATAATAATTTAATAATAACGAAGTATTGGGACAGTACATAGACTCGATATTCGAACGTATAATCCAAAAAGAATAAAATGAAGGCAAGCAAAAAATTATACAAATTCAGTAATTTCACACATAAATCTTCCATAACCCAATCACAAATTATTTTTGTTCCCTTTCGCTTCGGTATCGAAAATAATTTCATTATATTTTTATGGTAAAATTGTAATAGTCTTATTTTTTTATATATACGTTTTTTTCTTTGTCAAATTTCAATAATTATTGTCCCCAATATAATTTATCACTATCTTTGTTATTTTTGTAGTTTTAGAATTTTTATGATGTATCACTGATACGGCACCTTTGCGGAGCCTACATGGCTCCGGCGTGGTCCTGATGTATGCACTTACTAGTATATATAAATAGTATTTCCAATGAAAAAATAGTGAACTTTACGTATATTATTGATAAATCTTAACATTTATATTTTTTTAGATTTTTTTGGGATAGTACGTAGTATTCATACAGATACCCTTATGAAATAAAATTAAGCAAAAAGGTAATGAAATAAATTAATTTGAATGAAATAAATGAATTAGTCAAATTATTTGAATTAAAGAAATGAATTGATAAAATTAAAGTCCCCTTAATTATATCACTTATTTTAACCCATTGTAGACCCCAAAAAAAAAATGAAAAAAAGGTCCTTGTGTATGTTTTATAAACGGGTGGAAACTAATAGTGTACAAACATCGTGCTAAATCCAATGATCTTATTTTAAATTGATTACAATAAATCTAATCTTGTGCGAGCGTGAACTCAATCCATTGTATAGATACATGCAAATGTAAATATGCAAGGGCTCTCGAAAATTTCAAGGGGCTTCATATCAGATGGCAATAGAACAAATTTTGTTCGTTTTTCCGTGTCACGTTTTTTAAAGCGGAATAATAATAAGTTTATTGATCACATCATCATAACTAGCAATAGACAATGTCACGCAATTAAAAACGTATGTAGAAGTAAACAACAAAGAAACATAATGTCCCATGTACGTCTCTAGAGTGCATCAAATTTAAATCTACAAGCGTCTTCTTAGAGAATCAACGCCACGCCGATGGAGAGCGCGAAAACTAGGAGGAAACAAGAAACCAACGAAGTTGAGGCTGAATCCGGGGGCGAAACGGGCGCAGCAGCGGGGCCGCGGCCAAGAGCGGACGAGGAGGCTCTCACCGTAATGGCAAGTTTCTGTCCCGCCACGCAGTGGCTGCCGAACGTGCAAATGTAGTAATGATCGCCGGGGGTGGCGAGAGTGATGTTAGCCGGTTCGGTGGTTATTACATTGCCGATGACATTGTCGTCGTTGCATGCATCGTACGAGGCTTTGGTTACCCGTGCCACATCATGTTGGTTGGTCTCGAAGTTAAAAACTGGGAACAAAAACAAAAAGCCAACATATGAGAAATTAGATTATATTGATTTTGTCACAATGTACGAACTAATATATATATCATAGATAAAATCATACGTACTGAGTATGTCCCCGACGGAAAATGTTTTGCCAGAAGTCCAATTAGTGTACGAGAGAGAACTGTTTGGTGGTATTTCCCAACATATGTCGCCACCAACCGTGTGTACGGTTTGTGCCGCCGAAGAATACAACACCGCCGCGAAAACGGCACTGAAAACAACCAAGAACGTCGAAACTCTGCCCATAACTATATGTGTGTGTGTGTCTGATTCTTTGAAATATTAGATAGATATTGCTAGCTAGATGATTAATTCTTGGATGGGAAATTGTGGGAGTTGCAAAGTGATATATATATATACTGAAGTGCTGTTGAAATAATCCTCGGATTTATTTGTGGAATTGGTGAGGTGTTGGGCTACAAATTTTGGAACCCCCCACAGGCAATTAATGATGCAAGAAAGTTCAAATGTGGACTGAATCAAGTACGATTACGGACAAATCAACTCAGGGACTTGGCTTCTTCGGGAGCTTGACTATATCGAGTACTAATTAAAGAATGGTCGACATTTCAATCGTGTAATTAATGACTGCTCAGAATGTGAAATAACTTATTATTTCACATAAAAATCTTTGGTGATATATTACTTTTTGGTTGATTATTCACATTATCACGGGTCCACTGGAAAAAATTGTTGGAAAATTTGTTATGGACACATGGATGGTGAATGAGGCTTTATGCTCATTGTCCCACATTGATAAAATGTTGGAATAAATTGCACTATATAATGTCAAAGTTTAGACAATGGGTTGGGGCCCCATGGGGTACCCATGTTTGTTAAAGGGAGCGGACCTAGTCTAGGCTAGGTTCGAACCATTAGCCACACGCGCGCCGCCGGTCGGACGGCCGGCACAAGCGTGGGTTAAATATTTTATTTTGCTTCCGAATCAGTGCAACCATCCAGCTCGAATCAGTGCAACTTTTCGTGTGAACGGGCACGACTTTTGGTCCGAAACAGTGCGTCCATTCGGCTGAACAGGTGCATCTCTTCAGACCGAACCATTGCAACTTTTCGGCCATGCATGCATCGAAGGGGTGCAACCGTCCGAGGCAGCTTTCCAACATCTATAAATAAATAGCCCCTGCATTCATTCGAACTCACCAATTCACTCATTCTTTCTTCTCTTGTCTTGCATAGAGAGTTTTGATCTCTCTTGTTTCTCTTCATAAAAGAGTTTCTTTAAAGCACTTTGTGTTCGAAGTTCTTTGGGTTTGCAGTGCTGCTACTCAAAGTTGTAAAGCATTCTATCTTGGGAGACACTTTGCACAATCCCGTTAGCACCTAGGCGGGGCAAATTTTGTCTTAAAGAAAAAGAGTTAAACTCTTGGCTCGCTGTTTTGATCGTGTGGTTGCAGTGGTGAAATTTGTCGTTACAAGTTTAAGACAAAATTTTCGTTTCATGGCTACTGATCCATCTGCCAGTATTACGCCCCCACCACCGCCCCCTGTTATGCCACCACCACATGTTACGCCGCCGCCACCTACGGCCCCTGCTTCTACTGCCCATGCCGAGAAACCTGAGAAGTTCTCCGGTACTGACTTCAAAACATGGCAGCAGAAGATGTTGTTTTACCTCACAACACTTCATCTTGCGAGGTTTCTGAAGGAAGTCGTTGCTATTCTGGCACCGGATGCTGACACACAAACAAGGTCTGCTTTCGATGCATGGTGTCACAGCGACTTCTTGTGCCGAAACTACGTACTGAATGGGTTGGACAATACACTGTATAGTGTATATTCTGCAACCAAAACTGCTAAGGAACTATGGGAATCCTTGGAGAAAAAATATAAGACCGAGGATGCTGGCACAAAGAAATTTTTAGTCGGAAAGTTTCTTGAGTTCAAAATGGTTGATACCAAGACGGTGATTAGCCAAGTGCAAGAGTTCCAAATCATCATCCATGATATAATGGCCGAAGGGATAATGATCAGTGAGTCCTTCCAAGTTGCTGCTATAATCGAGAAGCTTCCTCCTTTATGGAAAGACTTCAAGAATTATTTAAAGCATAAACGCAAGGAAATGGGGCTCGAGGACTTGATAGTAAGGCTGCGAATTGAGGAAGACAATCGCAAGTCGGAGAACAAAGCTGGTAAGATACCGATGGAAGCGAAGGCAAATTTGGTGGAGCCAAACGCTATGAAGAAAAGAAAGCATTTTGGAAAAGATGTGAAGCCAAGGGAAGAACAAGAAATGGAAAGGAACATGTTAGAACTGTGGGAAGACGAACCACAAGGCCAAGGATTGTCGCTTACCGAAGAAGGACAATCAATACCGGGAAAATGTGGTCCAACACAAATCTGTGCCTATTGATTTGTCCGAGATAGATCTGTCAGCAGTGATCTTTGAGGCTAACATGGTTGATCATCCCAAAGAATGGTTTATCGACACTGGAGCTACGCGACATGTCTGTGCTGACAAGGATCTATTCTCGAAGTATACTCCTATAAGTGGACGAGAGCTATATATGGGTAACAATGCGACTTCTAAGATCGTTGGATTAGGCAAAGTGGTGATCAAGATGACTTCGGGAAAAGAGCTTACTCTCATCGATGTCCTCCATGTTCCGGACATAAGAAAGAATCTTGTATCAGGGTCTAGACTGGTCAAGGCCGGATTTAGAATAGTGTTTGAAGCCGGCAAAGTTGTAATCATGAAAAATGGACAGTTCCTAGGAAAAGGATATATAGAAAAGGGACTGTTCAAAATGAATGTAATGACTGTACTTCGTGATCTTGAAAGTAATAAAGTTAATGTTTTGAATTACTTGGTTGAATGTTCTAATTTATGGCATACTAGATTAGGACATGTTAACTTCAACACTTTGAAAAAACTTGGGAAATTAAATCTTATTCCAAGAACTAAGATTGATTCAAACTACAAATGTGAAATATGTGTTGAAGCTAAATTAACTAAAGTACATTTTCACACAGTGGAAAGAAGTACAATACCTCTAGAACTAGTTCACACCGATGTTTGTGATTTAAAGTTTGTTCAAACTAGAGGTGGGAAAAAGTACTTTATTACATTCATAGATGATTGCACAAGATTTTGTTATATGTTTCTTTTAAGAAGCAAAGATGAAGCTCTTGAAGCATTTAAGACCTATAAGAATGAAGTTGAAAATCAATTAGGCAAAAGAATCAAGAAAATTCGTAGTGATAGAGGAGGTGAATATGTTGCTCCATTTGAAGAATTTTGCAATGAATCTGGCATTATTCATCAAACAACTGCTCCTTATTCACCACAATCTAATGGTGTTGCGGAAAGAAAAAACCGTACTCTGAAAGAAATGATGAATGCCATGCTAATAAGTTCTGGACTTCCCCAAAACTTGTGGGGGGAAGCAATACTTTCGGCAAATCATATTCTTAACAAAATTCCATATAAAAAGAAAAATGAAACTCCTTACGAATTGTGGAAAGGACATAAGCCCTCATACAAATACTTGAAAGTGTGGGGGTGTTTGGCGAAAGTAGAAATACCAAAGCCAAAACAAGTGAAGATTGGACCTAAGACTGTAGATTGCATCTTCATTGGATATGCAAACAACAGTAGTGCATATAGATTCCTAGTGCACAAGTCAGTGATTCCTGATATACATGAAAATACCATTATTGAATCAAGGAATGCTGCATTTTTTGAGAACGTCTTTCCTTGTAACGAAGGAAAAGAAAAGAGATCTTCGAAAAGAGTTCATGAATCCAATAATGAGGAAACTCATGAAAACGAAGAACCAAGGCGTAGTAAGAGAGCTAAAATAGCTAAAACTTTTGGTCCTGATTTTCTTAGTTATGCTATAGAAAATGATCCAAGGACCTTAAGCAAAGCGTTATCTAGTCCTGACGCTCCGCTTTGGAAAGAGGCCATAAAAAGCGAAATAGATTCCATCATGCAAAATCATACTTGGGAGTTAGTAGATCTCCCACCGGGAAGCAAAACTTTAGGATGCAAATGGATCCTAAAAAGAAAATACAAAGCTGATGGATCTGTTAAAAAATACAAAGCAAGGTTAGTGGCCAAAGAATTTAGACAAAAAGAAGGGTTGAATTTCTTTGACACTTATTCACCTGTTACAAGAATAACTTCTATTCGAGTACTTATAGCAATTGCTGCTTTAAATAATCTCGAAATTCATCAAATGGATGTTAAAACGGCCTTTTTAAATGGTGAGTTAGAGGAAGAAATATATATGGCACAACCTGAAGGATTCATTACTCCCGGTCAAGAAAAGAAAGTGTGTCGACTCATTAAATCATTGTATGGGCTCAAACAAGCTCCTAAATAATGGCACGAAAAGTTTGACAAAACAATGATGTCAAATGGATTCAAGATTAATGAGTGTGATAAATGTGTTTATATAAAAGGCACACATGACTCATATGTAATTGTTTGTCTATATGTAGACGACATGCTCATAATGGATAGTAATCATGATATCATCATGAAAACTAAGAAAATATTGACAAAACATTTTGATATGAAAGATATGGGAGAAGCTGACGTTATCTTAGGAATTAAGATTGTAAAAGCGCCTGAAGGAATTATCCTAACACAATCTCATTACATTGAGAAAGTACTTAGGAAATTCAACGCATATGACGTCACACCGTTAAAATCACCCGTGGATTTAAGTTTACATTTATCCAAAAATCGAGGTGAACCCGTATCTCAACAGCAATATGCAAGGATAATTGGGAGTCTAATGTATATTACAAATTGTACTCGTCCTGATATTGCATACTCAATAAATAAATTGAGTAGATTTAAAAGTAATCCTAGTAATGATCATTGGAAAGTATTCTGTGATACTGTGATGCAACATATCCTTCCGTACTAGAAGGATACTGTGATGCAAATTGGATATCCGACACAAAAGATTCTAAATCCACAAGTGGATATGTGTTCACCATTGGTGGAGGAGCTGTGTCGTGGAAATCCTCAAAACAAACGTGTATAGCTCGTTCCACAATGGAATCGGAATTCATAGCTTTAGACAAAGCGGGAGAAGAAGCGGAATGGCTTCGTAATTTTCTAGAAGATATTCCGTGTTGGACGAAACCAGTGCCAGCAATTATGATACATTGCGATAGTCAGTCGGCTATTGGTAGGGCACAAAGTAGTGTATAATGGTAAGTCAAGACACATACGTCGAAGACATAATACCATTAGGCAGTTGATCTCAAATGGAGTTATCGCAGTTGATTATGTAAAATCAAAAGATAACTTAGCGGATCCGTTGACAAAAGGTTTAGGGAGAGATCAAGTAAACTGCTTATCAAGAGGAATGAGATTAAAACCTACAAAATTAAAGAATATTCATAGCGGAAACCCAACCTTGTAGATTGGAGATCCCAAGATCTTGGTTCAATGGGAAAATCAAGTTATGAATGTTCGTGTGCACTTAGAACTTCGTTCTCTTCTCATTCCTAGGATAAAAGTGAAACCTGTGCATGTAGTGAGGTTAAGTTTTAAAACTTTTAATGATTCCTATATTTCTTTAAGAAATAGGGTATGGCAGGATACTCATATAATATGAGGTCACCTATTTAAGTGTGAAGATGGGCCGCTTCAAAGAAACACTTAAGAATCCAAGATTTTGTCCAGGGCCAAAACGGACAAAACCATGAGAACAAATAAAGTGTGAGAAAAATTATTGTGTGAATACTGTTGTCTTGGTTTACATCAACGGCTGAATAGTTCAAGACATCACGTTCACTAGGCAGCCTAGTAAATCCGATAGTATTTCACTAAGGAAGGTTCAAAGCCGTAAGCTACCTCTCCTCATACAATAATTTTCGTAAGAAACTCTGTTTTAGCATATGCATACATATTCGCATAAATCACATTCATGTGGGGGATTGTTGGAAAATTTGTTATGGACAAATGGATGGTGAATGAGGCTTTATGCTCATTGTCCCACATTGATAAAATGTGGGAATAAATTGCACTATATAATGTCAAAGTTTAGACAATGGGTTGGGGCCCCAAGGGGTACCCATGTTTGTTAAAGGGAGCGGACCTAGTCTAGGCTAGGTTCGAACCATTAGCCACACGCGCGCGCCGCCGCCGCCGTCCGTCCGGCCGGCACGGGCGTGGACTGGGCTGGCTTTGACATAAATATAACTTTTTTGGACAAAAATTAATTAAATATTTTATTTTGCTTCCGAATCAGTGCAACCATCCAGCTCGAATCAGTGCAACTTTTCGTGTGTCAGACCGAACCATTGCAACTTTTCGGCCATGCATGCATCGAAGGGGTGCAACCGTCCGAGGCAGCTTTCCAACGTTGCAACCGTCCGAGGCAGCTTTCCAACGTCTATAAATAGATAGCCCCTGCATTCATTCGAACTCACCAATTCACTCATTCTTTCTTCTCTTGTCTTGCATAGAGAGTTTTGATCTCTCTTGTTTCTCTTCATAAAAGAGTTTCTTTAAAGCACTTTGTGTTCGAAGTTCTTTGGGTTTGCAGTGCTGCTACTCAAAGTTGTAAAGCGTTCTATCTTGGGAGACACTTTGCACAATCCCGTTAGCACCTAAGCGGAGCAAATTTTGTATTAAAGAAAAAGAGTTAAACTCTTGGCTCGCTGTTTTGATCGTGTGATTGCAGTGGTGAAATTTGTCGTTACAAAAATATGTGCCCATCAAAAATTTTAGAGGTAAGTTGTTTTCAAGGAATTAGGAGTCGTTACGTACCGGTTACTCTTTTGTGGCCACAGAGAATTTTGAGTTACCTACATATATAGACTTTAATTAAAATATTGAATTCCCCTGTGTCTTGGAAGCCTCTGTTTCCATATTTCGAGTCAATTCCTTTCCTTGGATCCCAAATAAATAATTAATATAGTCAATGTATATATTCGTGGAGTAAAAAAATATTACTTGTTTACGCCGTATAATTATTATATCATAAAATTATAATTTTTGAACTCGCCCACAACCAGGGATGGATCCAGTAGGGGTATGTGGTTGCAAATAGAATTTCTTTTATTTTTAGGATGACACCATTAACCACCCACATTTTCAATAACATTAATTTTTTAAATGATTTATCCAGACCACTCCATCCATTTATCTCAATCTCGATATAGCTTTATAAAAAAACAAAAAAAAAAGTGATATGAACAATATACAAATATAATAGTAATAATAACTATTTTATATGTACAGGTCAAATACCATAATTATATTATTTTGATAATTAATTATTTTAAAAATCAATTTTGTCTTAATTGAATTTCTAGACTCCGTTCCTATTCACAACAAGTATCGACGTACATAACTGCACAACATTCATCAAAGTAAAAATTATATTCCTAACTTGCAAGAATGTATATCTTATACATTAATGCTTGAGATCATGCGATATAGCATTTTTGGATTTGAGGTTAAACAACCTTATTTGTTTTAGGCAGTAAAGGAAAATAATGGTTTTAAAAAAAAAGAAAAAAACTAGCATTTCATAATTAACATGTTTTTTTTTTAAGATTTGGGATGCGTCAACTTAAATTCGAGTCACTCTTATTTCTTAGGGTACAGTGTCATTCAACTTGTATTGTTTAATTTTTCAAAAAAATATAATAAAAATTGTATTGTTTCTGGTCTATTTAATAATAACACCGAAGCGTATTTTGGATATTAATTTTCTTTGAATTTTTTTTTAGTCTTCATTTATTTATTCAGTAGATCAAAAAATATAAAGTTGATGCTAGATATATATGAGTTAGATTTACGCCTGTCGTTATACCTTCCACTTATAAACTTTGCAACATTAACCAATTATAATTTGTAAAGTCAAAGCATGCAAATAATAATAAACATATAAGTATAGCGGTTACGGATTCTCACGTCACAAAAAAAATAATAAACGTATAATGATATTATCGCAAACAAAAATTTATTGATCTCAAAGTATATAATGAGTAAAATTACAAAAATTAGGCAAAATGAGTCCAAAGTATATGTTTTCTAAAATACAAAACCGTGAGCATGTAAAAACACAACAACAACAACAACAAAAAATTTAATCTTTTAAATAATCAGCGTCACGCCAATGGACAACAGAACAAGCAAGAAACCAGAAGCCAATGAAGTTGAGGCGGAATCAGGTAGAGATGGTGGTCTTGCCGCCGCAGGAGTGGAAGTACCACTTCCTGCATTTGGAGTCGAGTACGGGGACGGAGATGGGGATGGGACCGGAGCACAGGGATCGGGTAATTGGGATGAGGCCGGAGAGGGCGTGGCGGGGGTGGTTGGAGGGGCCCTCGTTGGTGGATTCGCGCCGCCGGGAGTGGATGACCCAACCGTGACGGCGAGTTTCTGCCCGGCCGCGCAGTGGCGGCCGAACGTGCAAATGTAGTAATGGTCGCCGGTGGTGGTGAGAGTGACATTCTCCGGTCCGGTGGCGATTACGCTGCCTAACTTATTATCGTCGTCACATGCATCGTATGAGGCTCTGGTCACTTCGACAAGGTCGTGTTGATTTGTCACAAAATTGAAAACTGAAAAAAAAAAAATTATAGACATAGATTCAATTTTCATGCATGAATTAATACTTATAACATAATGTGTATACTTTAGATGAAGTATGAATTACCGAGTATATCTCCGACGGAGAATGTTTTGCCGGAAGCCCAGTTGGGATATGAAACAGAGCTATCACGAGGTATATCCCATCCCATTCCATCTCCGACTATGTACACATTTTGCGCTGCAGCGACGCTCAGCATAGCAGCAAAAATGGCACAAAAAAGAGTCGATAATCGAGCTCTATCCATTTTTACTAAGCAGAGGAAATTATACGAATGCTGCTGGCTATAGCTGATTCTTGGATTAATTGAGGATTTGTGATTTGCAAAGTGTTAATATGTGGTGACTTATATAGTGAGGGGTGGTTGAAGTGGTCCAAATTACAAATGCGTGACTTTCCCGTGGGAATATGGAATTTATTGGAAATTTGGAACCCATCAAAGAAGAAATAGCAGTGGAATATTCAAATACGAGTTAGGAAAATTAGTGAAAGAAGTATTAGGGTAACTTCAGTTGAGTCATTCAAATCAAGATTGACTTTGCGAGTAGAACTTTTGGATTATTATTATAGGTAAGCGTGGGAACAGTGTAAACGATAAAAAAAAAAAAAAAAAAAGTATTAATATATTATCAGTGTTTAGATGACTAAAAATGGGATTTTGGTTTTAAATCTATGGAATTGGAATTCTAATTTGGTTATTGACAAAACTTTAAAATATAATTTGTAATTTGATAGTAAAATTTGGGGGAATTATATTTTGTAAAATTTTTAAAGAAAACTTAAAATTTATAAGTGTGGTATATAAATTTATTAGTAAAACTTTTATGGGCAACTTGTAGATAACTCCCTAAATCAAACATAAGTTTCAATTTACTTCCTAGAATTGTCTTCCGAAAATGCCCTTGTCTTTATTTTAATCATTATTATTTCTTAAATTATCAAATGTGGAATCGGATTCAAAATCTGATTCACTTGATTCATCAAGATAATAAATATTTTCATCGTCGGATGAAAATTCAATTGTTTCTACTGGATAGAATCCAATAGTATATATTTCTTCAAGAAAAATAACTTTATTTTTCTTTTCGTTTCGTTTTGGACATTCATTTGTATAATGACGTTCTTCATTGCACAACCAACATGTGCAGTTCTTTCCTTTACCTTTTGGGCAAGGTGGTTTTTTATTATCAAACTTTTTATAAAATTTTCTTTTATAAGGTTTTTATGAAGAAATTCCTTCTAAATTTCTTTTTCTTATAGGGAATAAATTTCCTATTAAAAGATTTATAAACTTTATTTAATTTATTATGTTTCTGTCCTTTTAAATGTTTGTGTGACATGTTTGTTTTACAACCGTATTCTTTTACTGTGAATTCCATTTTGTCACAACAAAGTTTATTGTTTTGTTTGTAAGATTTGGATATTCTTTTATTTAATGTTACTTCATGACATTTCTTTGTTATAACGTCTTTAATAAATTTAATAGCTTCTCCTAGTGTTTTGGCATAAGCACTAGTTAAGAATTCATCTTTACTATTTATTGGTATATTAGGTATTTTATTAAAAATACTTAATTTATAATGCTCTTTTTTATCAGCATCTATTAACTGATAATAGTTTGTTTCATAATCACATATAAATTCTTCTAGATAACATAGATTACATAATTTTATATTATCCAGAATAAAAATTGCTCTATTTTGTTCTATATTTTTGGCTACTAAATTAGCGTCATTATTAGAAACTCCTAAAAATTCTTGGTACAAGGCATCAACAAATAGTTCAAAATATCGATGTCCTTTCATTCATTGTGGTATATTAGTAATTACTAGGTTTTCAACCCAAGTTCTTACTGCTCCTACCAGTGTCATTTTTATCATCCCATGAGTTAAAACTTGAATATTCTCACTTTTGTCTAATAATGGTGTTAATTGAATTTGTACTGATAGTTCATTTGCCCAATGATCTATCTTTGATTTTCTTTCTTTGGCTGTTGAACAACCTAAATCTAAGATATTCTGTTTCACAAATCCTGATGTTTTTTATTCTCTAAGAATATCTCTAACATCTTTATAAGATCCAGAGTATTGGTCTCTGTTATATTTAAATTTTTCATCATCTCTTCCACCACTGCCTTCTACATTCGTTCGTAGATTTAATCGTGGTCTAGAATCATCTTCAGATTCTGATTCTGAAATATCCATATCTCTGTATTGTTCTGATTCCTGATGTGAATGACATAATTCTTCTGTATTTACTCCTATTTGTTCAAAATCAGATGAGTCTGTTTCACTAAACATCACCATACTTATGTTTGCCATAACTAAGGAGATTTCTATACCATGATTCAATTTTGAATGGTGGTTCTTCTTCCATTTTCCATTTTCATTTATCTATTGGAAGAACTTCTTTAAGATAGTTTAATATTTCATTACTATGTTTTTCATGTTCAATTATTAATCTAGTCGTTGCTAAATCAATATATTCTTTGAAATTCTTCTCTAATTCTTGTATTGATAGATTGATGTTATTAATATTATTTTCTAAATCTTCTAGATATTTTTCTAATTTTATTAAGGACGTCATTGCGATGAGGTTGATTCATTAACAATAGCTTGTTTAATTTTAAGAATATTTTGATTCATGGTTCCAATCTTTTCAAGAATATCTTCATCATTTCTAGCAAATGATAATGATCTTCTTGGTATAGACAGTTTTGTGATTTGGAGGTCATCTGAACTTCATCTTTTATAGGGATTTATTTCTTCAATAAATGCTTTTCGAGGGTGTTCAATTCTTGTAATATTTTCAAACATTCTTTCAACAGAAATAGTTGGTTTTGTTGAAATTATTCCTGTTTGAGAATTATTACTTATTGCTAAACCGACAACATAGTTTATATTGATCGGATGGTTTCCTGTTAACATAAGATTATTTCTATAAAAATAATAATCTAATGTTAAAACGTCATTTATGTTTTTATCAAAAAGAGATATATTGTATTGTGGATAAATACAAAATTTCATCTTTTTGTAACATAAGTTTCCTTCAATTTTTCCAAAGATAGAATCCTCAAAATTACGTATCCTTTTGTCACGAACTGTGATTTCAATTGGTGTATATATTTTTTCTCGGTAGTGAGCTGATACTATTATTTTGATTCCTCCAATGTGAACATATTTCAGTTCAGATCATTTTTTTTCACTGGCTTTTGCCATGATGGTATCAATATCTTGAGTTGTTAATAACGTCAGAGTATTAGACCTTGATTCGTTATTTATTTTACAAGATCGTTCTTTTGTACGAATCGAATAATAAATTAAATTTTTTCTGGGATTAATAAAATTTGAAATCTTGCTTAATATTCCTGGTTGGTCTATTAGATTTATTTTTGAATTAGAAAACCCTGTTTTCTGTATCTCAGCAAACTTATTCTGATTAAATATAATATTCAAATTATACTTTTGGTTCTCTTCAGATTCATCAATCTGACTATTTTGATTTGGAATTGTTACTTCTGTCATTTTAACAGATGATAGAACTTCTTAATTTTTTTTAAGGCTATTAAAAGCATTTTTGTTGAATCTATCTGTTCTACTAAATTTTGAAAATCTTCGAAACTATCAATTGAAGATTGACAATTTTTAAGATGTTTCAAATTGTTTTCACAATTTTCTATATCAAAATTTATATTTTGAGAATATAAATTAAAGATATTCATTTTTGTATTTTCATACATTTTCCATTTAGTAAAAATTGTTACTTTTATTATTTTGTTTTTGTTGATCGGATTTCGATAACAATGTTTGTTCTTATTCATAACATATTGTTATGTCTTCAATTTCATCGTTTTCAGAAATTTGAATTATCATTTTCCAGTTGCTTGAAAAATGTTCTTGTTGAATCCGATATTTTGGTGATAACAAACAACAACTCATTGTATAGG
The DNA here is from genome assembly GCF_033568475.1 of Henckelia pumila. Classification (NCBI taxonomy): domain Eukaryota; kingdom Viridiplantae; phylum Streptophyta; class Magnoliopsida; order Lamiales; family Gesneriaceae; genus Henckelia; species Henckelia pumila. The sequence goes on along the minus strand of NC_133123.1, from coordinate 147,965,311 downwards.
AATGTGCTGCTAACCATTGTATTTCAGGAATCTACTACAACTTCTACCGGAAGCTTGTCAACCGCCTTTGCTCTCGACCGGCTGAAGTCACAAGCCTATCGACTGGCTATCAAAACCAGCAGAGGATAAATCTATCTACCGGAAGCTTGTCAACCGCCTTTGTCTCTCGACCGATTGAAGTCACAAGCTTATCGACTGGTTATTCAAACCAGCAGAGGACAAATATTTCTACAGGTAGAATGCCAACTGCTTATCAGGATATCTCAAGACAAGTACCTGTGACAAGATGTTCTTTGCAAGATCTTTTATTAAAAGCAGAACCGGCGTGTCAGAAGATATGTTGACTCCTGCAATCGAGACAACAGGTTGCACCAAAATGGCAAAAACACAGAATGACTACAGATAAAGCATTCGACCGTTTATTCCAGTTTTGGACCCTGGAAGTTGTCTGCAGTGTACGATCTTCATGCAGAATCATCAATGCATTTATGAGCATTAAATGTGCATTCAATGCAGCATCAGAACGTTCAAAATAAAGACGTTGATGATTGACCTATATAAAGGGAAGATTGCTCAAGAAGTGAGAAAACAACAAAAAAAAAGGGGGTAGACAACAAAGAGAGACAAGCAATTCAGAAAAATCTCAATCAACTCAATCACTTGAATAATATCAGAAGTCCTCATCTGATATACTTGAGCACACTTACAAGATCATTCATTTGCTGCTCAAATAAACCCTCGCCTACAGTTCACATATCTGATCGTCAAGGATCATCCTAGGGTTTTCAAGCCTCTCGACCGCTCTGCAGTTTGAGAAGCTCAACTCAACTATACTCATTGTTGAAGAGAATTGAAGCTACTCTGAAAGCTTCCACCAGTCTGATAAGAACTGAGAATCTTATCTGTGTAAATCTAGGAGTTTCGGATTAGGCATTGGATAAGTCCTAAGTCTGAAGTGGGTGTATTACAAGACGTTGTAATAACCAAAGTCTTCTAGTGAATTCCTTCCTAAGTGGAAGAAGGGGAGACGTAGAAGGATTAAGCCTTCGAACTTCCATAAATCGTGCCTTAGTCTTTACTGCTATTTATCTTACATTCTGCTCATACATTGCATTATAAACTTTGCATCACTAAAACCTCTGAACTATTTCCGCACTATTTAAGTTGTTCAAACCGTTTTAGAAGTTGAGAAAACAGATTAAGTGAACTAAACCTCACTTGATCATTTTAAAGAAGAAGAAGAAAAGTTTCAGAGTGTATTCACCCCCCCTCTACCCTCTGAACCGATCCCAACAAGTGGTATCAGAGCGGGTTCCTTTCTCAACTGCTGATCTGAAGTTTTAAAATCATGACTTCTTTCAACAGAATTCCTATGTTTTCTAAAGAAGAGTATGATGATTGGAAAATTCGCATGCAGGCACATCTTGCAGCACAGGATGATGACATGCTATATGTCATAACAGACGGTCCTATCAAAATTATGAAGGTCAACCCAGCTCTAGCCGATGGTGCAGGACAAATGATTGAGAAACCAAGAGCTGAGTGGACCACTGAGGACAAAAAGAAGGCCAATCTTCACAATATGGCCCGGGACATCCTATACAAAACACTGGATAAGAATATGTTCAGCAAAATCAAGTCATGTTCCACAGCAAAGGAGATTTGGGAGAAGCTCACTCAGCTATGTGAAGGGAATGACCAGACAAAGGAAAACAAGCTCACTTTGGCCATTCAAAAATATGACAACGCCAAAATGAAGCCAGGGGAAACCATGGCTGAATTTGATGAACGGTTCAGTAGTATCATCTGTGATCTTATTGCTTTAGGTAAAACTTATACTAACCGTGAAATTGCTGTGAAGGTTATGAGAGCTTTACCCAAAGAATGGGAGATCAAGACAGTGGCCATGAGAGAGTCAAAAGACTTAAGCAAGGTTGAACTGCATGATCTCTTTGCAGATCTCAAAGCCTACGAGTTCGAGCTCAACATGAGAACAGAAGATGAACCATCTACTTCTCAACCAACCAAGGCCTTAACCTCAACCGTGATATGTCCACCGGTCGAGGAAGCTCCAAAGAGATCAGCTGAGCAAATCAGCAATGAAGCCATGACACTCTTTGTCAAAAAATTTGGTAGATTTATGCGTAAAAACAATTCTAAATTTAAAAATTATCATAAATCGGACCATACAAAGGATGGTCCTACCTGTTTTAACTGTGGCAAGTCAGGCCACTTCATTGCAGACTGCACCAAGCCTAAGAACAATGATCAGAAGCAATTCTCCGAAAGAAGAAGGGGTAAGGAGGATAAAAGGACGTTTAGAAAAGGAAGAGATCAAAGGGTTCTAGTAGCAGACGAAAGCAAAAGCAAGTGGGCTGAGTCTGACTCTGACAACTCCAATACCGGAAGCTCTTCAGATGACAGCGATGATGAAAAAGTGGAATGCCTTATGGCCGACATCGAAGAAGAAGCTGAGGAGGTATTTGACTTTGGCTCACCTGAATTTACTCACAGTGATTTAGTTACTGCTTTACACGAAATGGCTAATGAATACAAAGCATTATCCAAGGAGTTCGAGGAAGTAAAGGCAGAAAGAGCTGACCTAAAAGATAAGTCAAGCAAATCAAGCTGCATGCAGCAAAAAGAGCTTGATGGTCTTAAGGTCAAGCTAAGTCTGCTGGCTACTGAGAACGACACCTTGAAAAGAGTATTCCAAGCTACCTTGATTGAGAATAAAAAACTACTTGAAACCATTAAGGCTTGGAATAAATATTCTGTAACCATTGACAAGATTCAAGAAATCCAAAGACCGGTACATGATAAAACCGGTCTAGGGTTTGGAACAAATGAACAGTCTATGGAATCCTGTATTCAGTCAAGCCTGGACAAAGGCAATCTTAACAAAATAAGATTTGTCAGGTCCAGCACGATATATGAACACGATAAGTGCAGCTTTGACAAAAATCAGAAAGTATCTAACGAACGAAGCTCTAAGCATAGAGGGCTGGGATATGTGGATCCCCAGACCTCTAATCAAAGAGGAACTTGGATCAAACCAAAACCTAATGAAAGAAGAAAGGGAAACCAATCTAATTTCAAAAGGCCATGGAATGAGTCTAACTACTCTAAGAAAAGATGGTCAAAGGAGAAGCCTTACCAGTACTTTAATTGCAGGCCAGTTCAAAAGAGGTACAGGCTAACTGATGAAAATCAAAAAGGCAAGCAGCACACAGCAACCTCACAAGCACACACATTTACTGCCTATCGACCGCACAGATTTCTGGACACACACACGGGCAAACCTGTAAGGGTGTTCCAGGTGTGGGTCCCGAAAGGGCTAATCCGACCTGGACCCTACTAGATGTGGGTACCAAAAGTTCTTCACTCTTTGCAGGTACTAAAAGTCCAAACGAGCGAGAAAACCACTTCTATCAAGGACACTACCTGGTATTTAGATAGCGGTTGCTCACGACACATGACAGGGAATCCAGAACTTCTAACAGAAGTGGTGTTGTGCAAAGGACCAAAGATCAGCTTTGGAGACAACTCCAAAGGTAAAACCGTGGGTAAGGGTAAGATTATCCATGGTAACATCATTATTAAATATGTGTTACTTGTTGACAAACTATGCTATAATTTGATAAGTATTAGTCAATTATGTGACAATGATCATTCGATCGAGTTTCACAAACACACTTGCCTCATAAAAAATGACAAAGGTGAGACTCTTATGACCGGTGTACGAGACCTAAACACCTACAAGGTAAACTGGTCTTGCTCACATATTTCTTCACCTACTTGTCTTACTGCTCATCATGATAAACATTGGTTGTGGCATAAGCGGTTAAATCATCTAAATTTTAAGTCCATTTTTAACTTGAGGAAGCATGATTTGGTTTCTGGTCTGCCCGAAGGAGATTTTATAAAAGACAAAGTTTGTCCTGCTTGTCAACTAGGAAAGCAGGTGAGAGCAACCTTTAAAAATAAAGGGTGTATGTCTTCTTCCAAATGTTTAGACTTACTTCACATGGACCTATTTGGTCCTATACCAGTAAGAAGCATAGGGGGAATGAGATATGCTCTTGTTGTTATTGATGACCTTTCTCGATTTACTTGGGTCATCTTTCTCTCTTCAAAAGATCAAACTGCACCTCACCTGATTAAGCTTTTTAAACGCTTGCAAAATGAACAATCTACTGTGATAGATAGAATCAGGAGTGATAGAGGGACTGAATTTTTAAACACCACTCTTATGACTTATCTAGATGATCAGGGAATCAAGCATGAGTTGTCAGCTGCTAGATCCCCACAGCAAAATGGGGTGGCTGAAAGAAGGAACCGTACGTTAAAAGAAGCAGCCAGAACTATGATTGCTGATTCAAATGTTTCTCAAAGGCTTTGGGCAGAAGCAGTTAACACAGCTTGCTATACTCAAAACAGATCTATGATTAATAAACGATTTAACAAAACTCCATATGAGATCTGGAATGGCACAAAACCTGATATTTCATACTTCAAAATTTTTGGGTGCAAATGCTTTATCCACAACAATGGCAAAAACCATTTGACAGCCTTCGATGCCAAAGCAGACGAAGGAACTTTTATTGGTTACTCAGCCGTTAGCAGAGCTTATCGAGTGTTCAATCAAAGATCACTAACGGTCGAGGAAACCATTCATGTTGTTTTTGATGAATCTACTCTTTGTACAGAACAAACTCAAGGGAGCATAAATGATCTGAGTCATAGACTGGAAAACACAAATCTACAGGAAGAGAGTGACAGTGATCTATATCCTCCAAAGAAGGATGATCCAGATCCCTCTACCGGGTGTGATCAAACAAGGCCAGAAGTGGATCCACCGGTTGATAACAATCCTCCAGCCAATGATGATCCAGTAAACGAGGACGTTCATCAACCAATTGATGACAACCCTTTAGGGAATTATTTTAGGTGGAACAAAGATCATCCACCTGGGTTGGTCATAGGTGACCCTTCTGCTCCTCGAAAAACACGTGGTCAAATGATTAATGAATTCTTGCATGCAGCTTTCATATCTCAGGTAGAGCCCAAGAAAATAGATGAAGCTCTATCAGATGCCAGCTGGATTGAAGCTATGCAAGAAGAGTTGAATCAATTCACCCGCAACAATGTTTGGCATCTAGTTCCTCGACCGAAAAATCAAAATGTGATTGGAACTAGATGGGTGTTTCGTAACAAGCTCGATGAACATGGCACTGTTGTGCGTAACAAAGCTCGACTTGTTGCTCAAGGATTCAGACAAGAAGAAGGCATAGACTTTGAGGAATCCTTCGCGCCAGTTGCAAGACTAGAAGCAATCCGCATCTTTCTTGCTTATGCAGCCTTCAAGAATTTTAAAGTTTATCAAATGGATGTGAAGTCTGCATTCCTCAATGGTCTACTTCAAGAAGAGGTGTACGTTAAACAACCACCAGGTTTTGTCAATCCTACTCATCCTCAATATATCTATAAACTTGACAAAGCTCTCTATGGATTAAAACAAGCACCGCGTGCTTGGTATGACACATTACTAAAATTTTTACTGGAACATGATTTCCAAATTGGAACGGTCGATAAGACCCTGTTTAAATTTGTAAAAGGTGATCATGTGTTACTAGTACAAATTTATGTTGATGACATTATATTTGGGTCAACTAACCCCAAGTTGTGCTCAAAGTTCTCTAAACTGATGAAGGAGAAGTTTGAAATGAGCATGATGGGCGAGCTAAACTTCTTTCTTGGACTTCAAGTGAAGCAACTTGAAACTGGAATATTCATCAATCAGTCCAAGTATGCCAAGGAATTGGTAAAGAAGTTTGGAATGGAACAATGCTCAACTGTATCTACCCCCATGAGTACATCAATTAAGCTTGATAAAGATGAAGGGGGAATTCCGGTCGAGGTAACCATGTATCGAGGCCTTATTGGTTCACTGCTCTATTTGACTGCCAGTCGACCGGATATCATGTATTCAGTTTGTTTATGTGCTAGATTTCAAACTGCACCTAAGCAATCTCATTTCATTGCTACCAAACGAATACTTAAATATATTAAAGGAACTACTAATGTGGGTCTTTGGTATCCCAAAGATTCAAATCTCAATCTTATTGGCTATTCAGATGCAGATTATGCAGGTTGTAGAATTGATCGCAAAAGTACAAGTGGCACATGTCAATTCCTTGGAGATAGACTAATTTCGTGGTCAAGTAAGAAGCAGACATCAATTGCTACCTCGACCGCCGAAGCAGAATACCTTGCTGCTGGCAGCTGTTGTGCTCAAATACTCTGGATTCAACAACAGCTTAATGATTATGGGATTCGGTCGAGTGAAGCTCCAATCTACTGTGACAATACAAGTGCCATAGCCATCACTCACAATCCAGTGATGCACTCTAGGACAAAGCACATTGATGTCAGGCATCACTTTATCCGAGATCATGTCTTAAAGAAGGAAATCAGGCTGGAATACATCTCTACCGATCAGCAAGCAGCAGACATATTCACCAAGCCTCTACCGGACGCTAAGTTTTCATATTTTCGAAATATTCTTGGCTTAGTAGATTTAAGTTAGTATGCATGTGTTTAGGGGGAATGATTGTCAATATGACATTAATAGATTAGCTGTTACGTTGCCATAAATATTGGCATATCATCCGCCTTTAACTAGTCTCTGACAGGCTTCGTACTAGCAGCTTGGTGCTTTGAACCAAATGACATTAATTGGGCGCCGTGATTATGCTCTTCAAAACTTTTTGAATTTCAAAAATACTTTTCATGACGTTACCCTATGGCCCATAGGTTCCTATATATACTTCTTTACACTCGTATATCAATCTTTCACCTTTGCTAAAAGCTTTCATATTGTATTAAACGCATCATCGAATTACTCTCTAGATTTTGCTTACTCTCTGCTCGAGTTCTTATCTACAGCTATCATGTCGATCCAGAAGACTTGCCTCGCAATCAACTTTGATTCCGTTGTTAAGGCAAACAACGCAGGAATATCTGAGGTCTTCACCATGCTTGAAGCCTCTGGACTGAAGAAATTTCTGGAATGCAGCGCCATCTGCGATTTGCCTGTTTTGAAGGAGTTCTTCGCAACCGCTCAAATCGAGCATGGGACTATCAAATGCTTGATCAAGACAGAGGTCTACTCCTTCAATCAGAAGTTCTTCGCCAGCACATTTGATCTGCCCTCCAGGGGTTTGACAAAATGCACGGATCTTCCAGATGGTAACTGCTCTTATTGGTTGAAGGAGTTCTCAACTACTGATGCTCCGATCAAACTGCCGGCCCAGAAGACATCTCTCAAAGCTCCATTCAGGCTACTGACTAATATCGTGGCCAAGAATCTTCTGGCCAAGGCTGGATCTTACGACAAGGTGACGCTGGAGAAATTTCAATACATGGCTTGTATTGCCTCCAAGATCAACATAAACTGGTCAGACATTCTGTTCAATATTCTATGTGAAATGATCAGGGGCAAAGGGCAATCCGAGGGATTTGCTTTGCAAATCTGCCACATCTTGGGCGTCCTTGGAGTGGACTTTTCCAAGACTGAGCCTCTGCATCCCACCAAATGGCTCAACAAGTCTACGATTCTCAAATTCCTGAACAAGAAAGAGACTGCGGTCGACACCTTGCCCTCAACCGCAAAGGTTATTGCTATCCCTCAACCGCTTTCAACGGTTCCGGTCGTGGCCAAACCAGTCCATACCAAAAAGTCTGCCAAGCGTCAACTGATCATCGAATCTGACTCTGAAGATGAATCACGTGAGAATGTTCCACTGATTCAAGCTTTCAGCAAGTCATCCCCTTCGGTCTCCAAAGCAGCTGTGTCATCCACGCCTGCAGGCGAGAAGAAGAGGCAGCACAAGAAGCTAAAGTCTCTTTCTGGACTTGCTCCTACCTTGCCAACGGTCGAGACTACTACCGTTGTTGCTTCTACTGCTCCTCGTCCTACAAAGGGTGTGATGATCCGGGAAGGTGCCTCATCAGCTCCTGAGGTCACTCTAGCTGATCCCAAAGACAAAGGGAAAGGTGTGATGATCTACACACCCAAGGCTCAACCAGCAGCTACGATAGAACTCAATGTGATCATCTCTCACGTGCTCCGTACTGTCAAGCGTCATCTACAACGTTTTGACAGATGGCATCACTCCCGCACTCACTTGACACTCGCTCAAATATTTCCTAAATGGAAATCTCTAAACGTCATTGAGCAGAAGATGCTTCTATTTGCTGATACTGAAGACATCGTGGAGGCTCTGGGAAGAAGACATCTCATAGACTTGAAGCTTCGAGGAAGCCTGCTATCTCTGCTAATTAATGAGCGTGTCAAGAATTTCAAATCCAAGAGTCCTACCGCTGCCGATGACTTTGTGATTTTGACTGGACTACAGGATAGTCTACGTCAAATCACTCAACTACTTCAGCACTTCCAAGCTCTCAACAATGTCAAAACACCAGCTTCAGCAGCCTGTTTACAAGCTTATGTGCTGGAAGCACAAGTGATGATGAAAACCTTTCTCACTCAAGATCAGGGTGAAGAAGACGTCTATGCTCTCCCTTCTTCAGATGGGATTCTGACCGATCTCATCACTGCTGACCTCTTTCAATCATCTGCTCTAAGATCGAGTGTGGCAGCATCTTCATCGGTCGACCCCTCCTCAACCGCAGTCCAAGCAGTTACTCAACCGGAAGCAGTTGTGATTGCTCACTCCTCTCCAGTGACGACCGCTCACACTTCTCCCGGTCATTTACAAGATGTTTTAGAAGTGGTTGCACAAGAGATACCTGTCACCTCTGTGACAGAGGCTCCTTGCAGTAGTGAAGCAACAGTGCCCCCAACGGAGATATCAAGCACTATTGTATCACCTGCATCTCCAGAACAGCAAGTGACTGATGCTGATCCAGCACTTCAACCGTCTCCATCTACTGAAAAGTTTATGGAAGATCTCATTATGGATGAACCAAGTGCTGATCCTGGTACTCCACCAACCATATTGGCTGCAGTCGAAACTATTATATCTCCAACTGTACCATTATTGGAAGGTCCATCGGGTAGCTCTCCAGCCAGTTCACCCGCACCACATCATCGTGAGTCTAGCCCGGTTTCACCAAGAAATGACCCAGAAGGGCAAATGCTTCAGACTGATGATTCTTTAATTGAAGCCATGGCCGCAGCTCTAGATCATACCTTGATAAATCGGCTTCATGAGCTCATGCAAACGGTTAGGTCCTTCTCTCAAGACATAACAAACTCATCCTTATCGGTCGATAATTCACGCCAGACGATGATTCGGCATTTCGAGACCGTGTCTCGAGACCTTGCTCGTCTGTCCACAGAGATCACTAATCATCATCGCACTCAAATCAACACGCTCTCTACCGTCTCCGAACAAGTTATCCAATTCGAAAACCGCCTTCATAAGCAGTTGAATGATCGGATGGACACTATGCAAGCCACTCTACTTGCTCAAATCGATGCAAAAATAGACACTATGCAAGCCTGCCTTGGCACTCAACTCACTGAGGTCATCCTTCGACTCAACCAAGGTGATGCCAAAAAGGGGGAAGAAGAGCAACGTAGAGCAGCAGAGGCAAGAAGACGTGAAGAAGAGTCCAGAAGAAAAGAAGAAGCCGACAGAAGAAGAAGAGAAGGCGATAGGTCAGGAGGAGCCAGTTGGTTCAAAAGATGAACAACTTATCTCTTCTTTACTTATCGCAGCTGCATCTTATTTTTTCTGTAGGTGTAATAAAAATGCTTATTGTACTTAATGAAATTCATTCTCTCAATGAAGTTCATTTTAATGCTTTCATATTGTTCTTGGAGCACTTAAGTTTTGTCATCACCAAAAAGGGGGAAATTGTTGAATCCGATATTTTGGTGATAACAAACAACAACTCATTGTATAGGAATGTGCTGCCAACCATTGTATTTCAGGAATCTACTACAACTTCTACCGGAAGCTTGTCAACCGCCTTTGCTCTCGACCGGCTGAAGTCACAAGCCTATCGACTGGCTATCAAAACCAGCAGAGGATAAATCTATCTACCGGAAGCTTGTCAACCGCCTTTGTCTCTCGACCGGTTGAAGTCACAAGCTTATCGACTGGTTATTCAAACCAGCAGAGGACAAATATTTCTACAGGTAGAATGCCAACTGCTTATCAGGATATCTCAAGACAAGTACCTGTGACAAGATGTTCTTTGCAAGATCTTTTATTAAAAGCAGAACCGGCGTGTCAGAAGATATGTTGACTCCTGCAATCGAGACAACAGGTTGCACCAAAATGGCAAAAACACAGAATGACTACAGATAAAGCATTCGACCGTTTATTCCAGTTTTGGACCCTGGAAGTTGTCTGCAGTGTACGATCTTCATGCAGAATCATCAATGCATTTATGAGCATTAAATGTGCATTCAATGCAGCATCAGAACGTTCAAAATAAAGACGTTGATGATTGACCTATATAAAGGGAAGATTGCTCAAGAAGTGAGAAAACAACAAAAAAAAAAGGGGGTAGACAACAAAGAGAGACAAGCAATTCAGAAAAATCTCAATCAACTCAATCACTTGAATAATATCAGAAGTCCTCATCTGATATACTTGAGCACACTTACAAGATCATTCATTTGCTGCTCAAATAAACCCTCGCCTACAGTTCACATATCTGATCGTCAAGGATCATCCTAGGGTTTTCAAGCCTCTCGACCGCTCTGCAGTTTGAGAAGCTCAACTCAACTATACTCATTGTTGAAGAGAATTGAAGCTACTCTGAAAGCTTCCACCAGTCTGATAAGAACTGAAAATCTTATCTGTGTAAATCTAGGAGTTTCGGATTAGGCATTGGATAAGTCCTAAGTCTGAAGTGGGTGTATTACAAGACGTTGTAATAACCAAAGTCTTCTAGTGAATTCCTTCCTAAGTGGAAGAAGGGGAGACGTAGAAGGATTAAGCCTTCGAACTTCCATAAATCGTGTCTTAGTCTTTACTGCTATTTATCTTACATTCTGCTCATACATTGCATTATAAACTTTGCATCACTAAAACCTCTGAACTATTTCCGCACTATTTAAGTTGTTCAAACCGTTTTAGAAGTTGAGAAAACAGATTAAGTGAACTAAACCTCACTTGATCATTTTAAAGAAGAAGAAGAAAAGTTTCAGAGTGTATTCACCCCCCCTCTACCCTCTGAACCGATCCCAACAGTTCTTTTTTATGATTTTTGAAATAAAAGGTTTGGAGATCTTTATTTTATTTCATAATTGATCTATTTGACGTAAATCTTTTAGTAAGATTATTTTATCAAATAAATTTTTAATCTCAATATCTAAAGTTAATCAAGGCATTAATAATATGCTTTATTTAACCGCTCTGATACCAGGTTGCGGAATTCTTATGAATTTTTGGTTGCGGAATTCTTATGAATTTTTCATTCATGTTTTACAGATCTATGATGTTTTTACAGATCTATGAATTTCTCATTCATGTTTTACAGATCTGATTTATTTATAACAGATAAATGTTTTCCGATTAATTTGGTTCCATTCATAGGTTATTATTACAAATTTTAGTTGATAAATTGATTCAAATATGGTTAAATCAGAAGTATTCAAACGATATTCATGAAATGTATCATATTCATGATCATCTTCTATTTCAAACCAGTTTTTTATTATTAATCTTCCATTTCTTATAAAGGATGATGACATGATTAATGTTTTTTTGACTATTTCTTTAAATTAAGGGCTGCAGGAGATTTGGGAAGGTTACCTTGATTGAATGAGTCTTGGTTTTGAGCAGAGGCCAAATCCTTGCTTTCCCTTAACAATCACTTGATCAACTGATACTTGCTTTATGGATTTTCAGGTTTACTCTAACCATGAATATTCAATGGTTGTCTTCCAACCTTATCCTCCTTACGCCCTGTTTGTTTAGTTATTAGCCATAAGGCTTAATTTTGTTTCTGATTTTATGTTTCTTAGTTTCTGATAGTTTTCATACGTCTTGTATGAACCAGATTGTAAGAAACTTAAGAAGAAAGAGATACTCAAACTTTACTTATTCATTTACAACACAAACATCTCCTTTTATAGGCATGGAGAAACGCATACAGTAGTAAAAATAAAGGAAGAGGGGGACCATCCGACACTACATAATGGAAAACAGCTCATTTTACATCTGAGTGGATGCCTTTCACATGTGGTGTGGTCCACGATTTCATTTGTTTTTACATTGTGTCACTTTCTGAATCACTTGTACATTCGGACCATTTCTTTTTGGTTTGTCTTCTTTGACAGCTGATTTGTCCTTTTTGACAGATGCTTCTTCTGTCTGAATGGGTTTGAAATGTCCACATTTGTGAGTGTAAATCATTGTTCTTAGTCTTTGACATAGTATTTGTTGAGTTTTTCGGGTCATGTCAACTCTTGCTTCATAGATTGGAGCTTCGAATTGAGCTAACATGGCTTGTTCTTTCTTTTGGATTGTCTCCTTGTGTCCAGTGGTTAATAAAATTTTACTGGTTGCAAAATTTATTTTAACCTTTGAGTTTCCATCAATCTTTCCTGTCTTTGAGATCATGTCAATCAATGTCTTTATTCTTATCTCAGGAAGTGTTGAGATATCCATTACTGGTTTCTCTTCATTTGATCCTTCAAATAAGAACTTGTCTTTATTTTTCCGACATTGAATGTATATCATCGGTTGATAGAATTTGTCATTTTCCCAATCTGGAAGGGTTGAATGAATACTTAATGTTAACATTGGTTCGTCCTTGAAGACTGCTTTCTTGAACTGGATAATACTATTTCTCAGTTTATATGAAAATAGTTCTATCTCTTGATTGTTGGGACTGACTTCTAATCCGCTTAATAATCCATTTGAAAAGAATCTTGCGACTTCATGCACTGGAGCACCTTGTAGTGTTCTTGCTCTTGATATGCTCTGTGTGTCACAAGTTTGTAGCCAAGATCCTGCAGATGGTTTGGCTATTCTCAAATAGTTTAGTGTTTCAAAGAATTCAGTTTTGAGTTTTTCTGGAAAATTTATTTTTTCAAAAATTGGTTTTTGTGGTCGCAGATTGACCATCTTTCTTTCTCTTGTTTCAAAGGCGCTTTTAAACGTCCTTTCTTCTTTTTCATTTTTCTCGGTGTTGGCTGTGACCACCGGTTCTTTTTTTTTTTTTTTTCTTTTCCTTTTTCTTTTTCTTTGTTATCAGTGTTGGCTGTGACAACTGACTGTTTTTCATTCATCTCCATTATTTTATCAAATGGAGTTGCTAACTTGATTGGTGTTCTTGGTGAGGATGATGATGACGAGGTTTTCATCTTTTCTTTTATCCTCTGAATTTTTCCATTTATATTCTTTTTCCTTTGTTGAAGAATCTGAATTTCTTCATCTATGTCAAACAATTGTTCTTTTAATTGATCTAATTGCTCCATCCTGCACAAAAAACATATATATATATAAAATGGTTAGAAATTTAACTCTTTATCATGAGTAATTCGGATAGTTTTTTTTTTATGTGTATCATTGCATTTATGAATTCTTTTGCAAGAATTGAAGCAATCTTCATGAGATTGATTATTTTACTCATAGAGTAATTCATGTTTCTGAATATAAATCTCATTTCATCAATTTATATTCCCCATGCTTTCTAAGGCATGTTCGGATAACTTGAAGTCATAAAATAATTCATGTTTTTGAATATAAATCTTATTTCATCAATTTATATTCCCCATGCTTTCTAAGGCATGTTCGGATGACTCGCAGTCATTTTCTGGATCACTTAGGATCTCTTTTGTTATTCTGGTACTACGGAGAGTATAATTTGGATGAAGTTCTCTAGTTAATGTGTCGGGTAATGAATTGTTCGTTCCTTTGACATGCTGGATCTCGAACTGATAATGGTTCAATTCCAATTGCCATCTAATTAACCTTGCTGCATTTCTCCCTGCATTTCTTGATATTTTTCTTGTCTTGAAATATGTTAAATTCATATTATCCATTCTTACTAAAACGATTTAGAAATAAGATAAATCTCATAATTTCTAATTGTATATATTAAAGCTAATAATTCTTTTTCATTTGAATGATAATTTAGTTGTGCACCTTGAAAATTTCCTGATGTATAATTACATAATTCTTCATTATTCCTAGTAGCTGTTTTAGTAAGTTCTTCTAAATTTCTTTCTCCTGTATAAGCTTTTAAACATGCTCCCCAGTATTCATCTGAGGCGTCTGTTTCAATTATTATTATGTCTTTATTTGAAGAAAAATATAATTCTGAAAGATTACTAATTATTTTCTTTTTAATAGTGTCTATATAATTAGTATCTTCTTTTGACCATTTCCATTTATAGTCCTGTTTAAGTTTTACCTGAAGAGGTTTTCTGATTTCTGCAAGTTTCTTAATGTAATTTCCAGAATAAGTTAATAATCCTAACAATATTCTTAATTGATCTTTATCTTTGAATTTTCTTAAGTATATGTTGTTGCAAACAATGTTTTCCGTCTTCTATTTGTAATCCTAGATAATTTATTTTTGTTTTAAACAATTGCGCTTTCTTTTCAGAAAGTATAATTCCATTTTTATGACAAATATCTAATACTGTCATAAGGTCTCTATAATGTTGATATAATATTTTTGAGTAAATTAATATGTCATCTATGTAAATACAACAAAAATCTACATAAGGTTTAAAAGATTCATCCATGTATCTTTGAAAGATACCTGGAGCTTGTTTAAGTCCGAAAGGTAATACAGTCCATTGATATTGTCCTTTTGGACAGCTGAATACTGTAAGTAGTTGTGTTTGTGGTTCTAGTTGAATTTGCCAGAATCCTGATTTACAATCTAAACTGGAGAAATATTTCATTCCTCCTATATAAGATAGTAAATCATTCTTGTTTGTGATGTAATATCCATCCATAATTGTTGCATTATTCATTTTTCGATAATCAATTACCATTATTTTCTTATCAGTGTCTTTTTTACTGACATAAAAGGCTGGTGAAGAGTGTGGACTCTTGCTTGGGATGATTATCTTAAGTTTTAGTAATTCTTGAACCTTTTTTCGAATATTTTTACATCATCCATGTTGCATCTTCTTGGTGCTTCACGGATTGTGATATTAGGGTCTTTAAGTTTTATTGAAGCAATGAATTGTTTTCTTTTCTTAATTTTGTCCTGGGGATTTTCAGAACAAATATCATGAAATTTTTTCATGATTTATTTTTCATGATTAATTGTTAAAATATTCTATTTTTAGTTCTATTGGATTTGTATTTCGTTTATGAAAATTCTTTGTAAACCTTCATTTCCTACACGAAATGCTGTTCGTATTTTAGGAATATAAATCATTGATGATCCTTTGTTTAAAGTTATGTGATTTTCAAATTGTGTAAAAGGAAGATATTCTCTTAAAAAGTTATTTTCTATTATAATGTCCATTCCTGATTCTATTTGGTATATAATGGGTATTACAAATTTTGTTTCCTCAATTTTTATTTTTAATTTTTCTGCTACTGTATCAAGCATGATTATTGATCCATCTCCTATTCGAACTTTTAATCATTTATCATATTTCTTCCAATAATGATTTGGAAGTATATGTTTGCTTCCTAAACACATACTTGCTCCTGTATCAACATAAGCATGTATATGATATGGTTTATGTTCTTTGATTTTAATTTGAATTTTTATATATATACTATTTGGATTAGTTTTGTTTTTATCATCCATTCTCTCATTTTTTTTTTTTTTTAAGAATTTTAAGAGATAAGAGTATAATTGGTATTTATAAACAAAAGTTTCTCTCTCCAGGGATTTGAAAATAAGTTTTATTTATGTAGAGATTTATAAATAAGTTATAAATTGGTTAAGGGAGTGATTGGCAATTAACCCAACTTTTATTGGTTTTATGAATCTAGATCCCACGAAATACCAACAATCTAACGAAAATTTCCTTAGATTTAAATGAAATCTTATTTGAAATCCTATTAAATATATCTCATTCGAAATATCATTTTATCAAATACTAAAATAGTATTTCAATTCCAAGTCCCATCAATATACATGGTTCCATAACGCTGTATATCTTTCATTTTTTTTAAACCCTAATATAGAATTTCGTTTTTTTTTAAAAAAAAAATCAAATATCTTGATGTTAATTTTTTTTTTAGAGGAATATCTTTATGTTATTAAAATCGGGCAAACATACCTTTTCTTGTATCGGGTTTTATGTCTCGGTTTGAAAACATGAGATCTAAATGCTATTAATTTTACCATCGGTGTTTTTTTTTTTTTTTCATTTTCTGAGGGGTTGTTGATGTAATTAATTAGCCCAACATCCTCATATTAGGCACCGTTTGGTTTGAGATATGGTATAAGTAATATATAGATAAATAGTATAATGTAATAAAAAATGATAGTTAAAATTGTATTGGATTTGATTGATAGATTATGGTTTATTTGATTTGATTGGTTAAATTTTATATAAAAATATTAAATGACTATTTTGTCCTTTTAAAAATAAATAAAATAAAAATTATATTATTTATAAGGGGTAATATAGTAATTTGAGTTCAATGATTTGATTTATGTGAGATAAATAATTAATGATTTGATTGATGTAAAATAAATAGTTAATATATATATAAGTAATATGATGAGAAGAACGTGGGATGAGATGAAATGAATTATACATATATTAGTAATATCGTGAATAGAACAGTGCCTTAATGTATTGTTTCCGAAAAAAATATGTATTTTTTCGAATATTTTTCAATGAAATATTTGAGGGGTTTTTTATTTTTTAAAAAAGTGTGGTGGACCTGGTGGTGGTTACCAATATTTGACACCCGTAAGTTCGGTTCATATTATTTCATTAATGAAGATTTGTTAGAGTTAACTAATTCAATAATGAAGTATTTGGACAATATTGTTAATATATAGACTCATTTACTCCGAAAACAAGAAAATGAAGGGAAAACATCAATTATACAAATTTTTTCATTTAATAAATATTCCATAGCCCAATCCCGAAGTATTTTCTCCCTCTCACTTTAATATTAAGAATAATTTTATTATTATTATTATTATTATTATTATTATTATTATTATTATTATATATATATATACATATATATATATATATAAATATAAGAACTAAGATGTTGTGTACACATGCGATAGGATGCATCTAATGATGCGCATTTATAAGTATATATTGGGTTCATTAATTTTTCAATAGACATTATATATTGATACAATTTTCATTTTTAGATTCACTCTTGGAATAATAATAAGAGTAGCCTGAAATTTTTCCGAACATACATAATTGGTACTAATTATCCCCTAATACAATTTTGTTTCTCGGGATATTGATCGAGATAAAAACGTATGGGATGTTTGTCTTGTTATATATATATTGTCATATTTGGACTAGTCCAAATATGCTAAATAAAAGTTTCATAACAACAATTTATTTGGGATGTTTCATAACAACATTTTGTTGATAAATTTATAATAATTTACTTTTTTCATCAATAATAAATGTTAAATCAAATTAATTTTAATAATTTTAAAATTTAACAAATAAATACGAAATTTGATAGTTATAAATGATAAATAACGAGTTTATTAAATCATATAATACTAATCTGTATAATTTTTTATAGGTTTTTCATAACATTTTGTTGATAAATTTATAATAATTTACTTTTTTCATCAATAATAAATGTTAAATCTATTGAAAATTATATATTAAAATTAGATTGAAAATTATTGTGATGGTGATGTGATGATATTTTAATTTTTGATTATGTAATGGATGACATATTTATTTTTGGACATTTCTCAATTGAGGATCTATAAATAGACCTCAACATTTGTGAAGAAATAACACAAGTTTAGAGAGAAGATTTTATAAGTGTTTGGTTTGATATATATTTTGAGTTTTAGAGTTTTTAGTTTTTACCATAAATTTTTAATTTTCACAACACGTTATCAGCACGATCGCTCGAAGGTTCTCTATAATTTTCGATTCTCCAAAACACAAAGAGACAAAAATATTTAACAAGTAAGTATATTTATTTTATTGTTTATTTATTTGTTGTGTATATATTTAATATATAATATCATGTTATTATCAAACTTGATAAAAAAAAGTTTTTTAAAAAAAATTGTTATAAATCCTGGGAGGATGTTAAGACGACATCCCACACTCCCAGTAAGGGAGACGACAAGTATAAAAGCCTTTAAGGTTTTTAAATAATAACGTGATATGATTATACATTACTGCTTATATAATTTTATTGTCTAATTATATTTGTATAATTTCATGTTATTATATAAGAGGCTGTCTATGACACCGACCTTATAATAACGTGATATGATTTTACATTACTGCTTATATAATTTTATTGTCTTATTATATTTGTATAATTTCATGTTATTATATAAGAGGTTGTCTATGACACTGACCTTATAATAACGTGATATGATATATATGTATTATGTATATATATTAACTATATCAATATATAATTTCATGTTATTATATAAGAGGTTGTCTAGGACACTGACCTTATAATAATGTGATATGATATATATTTTATTGTGTATATTTAATTATGATTATCATTATATGCATCACATGATTATCACAAATTTTTATTCAACACATACTCGATTTTTTTCTTACCCCCAACGATAACAAACGACTAGTTTTTGCCCTATTAATATGTTCACTCAAACTTATTTTCAATCACACCAAATTCACTCTAACTCTCAAAATAATTTCTCCTCGATTTTTCTAAGATGAAGATGATGGCATTTATAAGGCTATTTTTTATAACGACTATGATCATCATGCTCACGAGTCTTGTACTCACCAGCGATTTTCAACCACATAATTTTTCTCTATTTGTACACGCACTTGTAATCTTCGTTATTCCATTATTTTGTATTGTCGTACTAATAAAAATTAACTAATAAAATGCATTGTTATTTTTCTAGTACCACCATGTCAAATTTGGCAAAGATTGAATTTGTTGCGTTCGATATCACTGAAAAGAATTATATGTCATGGACTCTCGATTTAGAGATGCATCTTGAGTCATTGGGTCTAAGTGATACCATCAAAGAAAATAATATATCATCCTCACAAAAAAAAAGGCAAAGTCTATGATTTTCTTACGTACACATCTTGATGAAGGATTGAAATGTGAGTATCTCACAGAAAAAGACCCAATGATTTTATGGAAAGAGCTGAAAGAAATATTTGAACATATAAGGGAAGTTATACTCCCGACCGCCTGTGATGAATGGAATACGTTGAGATTCCAAGATTTTAAAAAAGTCAGTGATTACAATTCTGCGATGTATCGAATAGTCTCGCAATTGAAATTTTGTGGGCATGTTGTTACTGAGATGGAAATGCTTGAAAAAACATTTTCCACATTCCATGCATCAAATATAACTCTACAACAACAGTATAGAGTGCATGAATTTTCGAGATATTCTGAACTCATCGCATGTCTTCTTGTGGCGAAAAAGAACAACAAATTATTAGTAAGAAATCATCAATCCCGACCCACTGGTTCAACGGCATTTCCAGAAGCAAATGTCGTAATTAAAAATAAAAACCAAAATCAAAGGCATAGACAATATTTTGGTCGTGGACGAGGTCGAGGAAGTGGGCGTGGACGTGAACGTAAAAATTATCGCGGTCGTGGTCGTGGCCGTGGATATAAAAATAATCGAGATAGTTATTTCAATAACTCATCTCAAAAGAACGTCACGAACCACCCATCAAAAAGGCAACATGAAAATACGAGTAAAAATGACAATCACTCAAAAAGATCTGAGAGTGTTTGTTATAGATGTGGCACTCCAGGACATTGGTCACATATTTGTCGAAACCCTGAGCACTTATGTAAGCTCTATAAATTATCGACAAAGGGGGGAAAGGAAAAAAGACCAATTTTATTGAAAATAGTGACCATTTAATTGGTTCAACTAGTTTCAATGCTGCAGATTTTTTGAATGATTTCGAAGACATTGATTAAAAGATTGGTGGGACTAGATTGTAACAAATTTGTATTTTTCATGCATTTTTGTATTATAAAGCATGTTATATTTTGCATTTGTATTGTACTTAATTTTTCTTTATTGCATTTTTGTAAAGTTTGATATGGAAAATGCTATGAGCAAACATGGAAATAATATCATGGAACTTTATATACCGGATAGTGGTACAACGCACACTATTCTACGAGATGAAAAATATTTCATGGAAATAAAACCAACAAAAAGAATGGTGAATACCATATCAAGTCCTGTAGACTTGATTGAAGGTTGTGGTAAAGCACAATTTTTGTTACCAAATGGTACAAAATTTCGGATAAATGATGCTTTATATTCACCACAATCAAAAAGAAATTTGTTGAGTTTTAATGACATATATTCTCATGGATATGATACTGAGACGATAACTGATGAAAATCAGAAATATATGTGTCTTACCACATATAAATCAGGAAAGAAATATGTGGTTGAAAAATTATCAATGCTCCCTACTGGATTGCATTATACACATATAAGGTCAATCGAATCAAATATGGTGGTTAATAATTCTTCAATATTAACCAATTGGCATGATCGATTGGGACATCCTAGTTCAATAATGATGCGAATAATTATTGAAAATACACATGGTCATCCATTGAAAGACCAGAAGATCTTTCAGAATAATAAGTTTCAATATAAAGCATGTTCTCTTGGAAAACTTATTATAAGACCATCACCAGCTAAAATTCAAACAGAATCACTCATATTTCTTGAACGTATTCAGGGTGATATTTGTGGGCCAATTCATCCACCATGTGGACCATTTCGATATTTTATGGTATTGATCGATGCCTCCAGGAGATGGTCACATGTATGCTTATTGTCAACTCGGAATGTGGCATTTGCAAGATTAATGGCTCAAATAATAAAATTGCGGAATCAATTTCCCGATTATACAATCAAGAAAATAAGACTTGATAATGTTGGAGAATTTACTTTCCAAACTTTCAATGACTATTGTATGTCAATGGAAATTACTGTTGAACATCCTGTTGCTCATGTTCATACACAGAATGAATTAGCTGAATCATTGATTAAGCGTCTACAACTGATTGCTAGACCAATGATTATGAGAATAAAACTCCATATTTCTATATGGGGACATGCAATTTTACATGTTGCGGCATTAATTCGCATCAGACCAAGTGCATATCATAAATTCTCACCATTGCAACTTGCATTTGGTAAAGAACCAAATATTTCTCATCTGAGAATTTTTGGATGTAGGTGTATGTGCCTATTGCACCACCTCAACGATAAAAAATGGGTCCTCAAAGAAAAATCGCTATTTATATCGGTTATAATAGCCCATCAATCATTCGATATCTTGAGCCTCAGACAGACGATGTGTTTACAGCACGCTTTGCTGATTGTCATTTTAATGAAGAAATCTTCCCAATGTTAGGGGGAGAAAAGAAACACATCGAAAAGAAAATCACATGGTATGTACCATCATTGTTACATTTGGATCCAAGGACCAAACAATGTGAGAAAGATGTACAATAAATTGTGCACTTGCAAAGAATTGCAAATCAAATTCCAGATGCATTTGCAGACACAAAAGGGGTAACAAAATCACATATACATGCTGTAAATGCTCCTGCTCGAATTGAAATTCCAAAGAAACAAATTGAAGACACTCATGATGTCATAAAAAGCTTGAAGCATGGAAGGCCAGTCGGTTCCAAGGATAAAATTTCTCGAAAAAGAAAAGGCATAAAGAAACACGATGATCATAAAATAGAAAATGGTGTTCCAAAAGAAACACTTGATGATGAAAATATTCTGTCAGAACCACAAACTGACGAGAATCGTGAAATCTCTATCAATTATATTAATACTGGAAAAATATGAAATCGAAAAGATATAGAAGATATTGATGAGATATTTTCTTATAATGTGGCATGTGACATCATAAATGAGAATGAGGATCATGAACCAAAATCTTTTAGAGAATGTAAAACTCGTCATGATTGGGCCAAATGGAAAGATGTCATCCAGGTTTAATTGGATTCGCTAAATAAACGTAATGTTTTTGGACCTATAGTCCTCATACCTAAAGGTGTAAAACCTGTTGGATACAGATGAGTTTTTATTCGAAAGCGAAATGAGAAAAATGAAATAGCAAGATATAAAGCTAGACTTGTTGCACAAGGTTTTTCTCAAAGGTCTGGAATTGATTATGAAGAAACGTATTCTCTTGTTATGGATGCAATTACGTTTCGATATTTGATTAGTTTGACCGTGTCTGAAAATTTGAAAATGTGTCTTATGGATGTTGTTACAGCTTACTTATACGGATCATTTGATGGTGATATATACATGAAAATCCTTGAAGGATTTAAGATGTCTGAAACAAAAAGTTCAAAACTCAGAGAATTTTATTCTGTAAAATTGCAAAGATCATTATATGGGTTGAAGCAATCCGGCCGAATGTGGTATAATCGGCTAAGTAAGCACTTGATGAAAAAGGGATATGTAAATGATCCAATATGCCCTTTTGTTTTCATCAAGAAAACAACATCCGGATGTGTAATTATTGCTGTATATGTTGATAATTTAAATATCATTGGAACGAATAAAGAAATTCAAGAAGTTATGATGTACTTGAAAGAAGAATTCGAAATGAAGGATTTTGGAAAAATCAAGTATTGCTTGGGTTTGCAAATTGAACAAAAAGAATGTGGAATTTTTGTTCACCAGGCAAATTATACAGAAAAGATCCTTAAACGTTTTAATATGGATAAATCAAATCCATTAAGTACTCCAATGGTTGTAAGATCATTAAACATAGAAAAGGATCAATTTCTTCAATGTGAAGATGATGAAGTTATTCTTGGTCTAGAAGTACCATATCTAAGTGTCATTGGTGCACTTATGTATCTTGCAAATTGCACTAGACCTGATATATCTTTTGCTGTAAATTTATTAGCAAGATTCAGTTCATATCCAACAAAGAGGCACTGGAATGGAATTAAACATATATTCCGTTATCTACGAGAAACGACAGATTTGGGACTTTTGTACTCAAAAGACACCAATCAAAGTATCATTGGTTATGCTGATGCTGGATATTTATCTGATCCACATAAGGCACGTTCCCAAACCGGATATGTATTTACTCGTGGAGGCACATCAATTTCTTGGCGTTCACAGAAACAAACACTACTAACAACTTCATCAAATGACGCCGAGATTATTGCACTACATGAAGCAAGTCGTGAATGTGTTTGGTTAAAATCAATGACAAAACATATCCAAACTTCTTGTGGATTATCAGTAAACAAGAATCATGTGACGCTGTATGAAGATAATGCTGCATGTATTGCTAAAATAAAAGAAGGATATATCAAAAGTGACAGAACCGAACATATCCCCCCAAAGTTCTTTGCCTACACTCAAGAGCTTGAGAAGAATAAAGATATTGATATCTGTTACATTCAATCAAGTGAGAACTCATCAGATCTTTTCACAAAGGCGCTTCCTACGGCAATATTCAGAAAGCATATATATAATATTGGGATGCGAAATCTACAGCGTATGTGAAGAATCGATCGTATTAACATGAGGGGGAGTTTATGTGGCTGCACTCTTTTTTCCTTGCTATGATTTTTATCTCACTGGGTTTTTCCTAGTAAGGTTTTTAACGAGGCAGTATACAAACACGTAATATCACGATCATCATCACTAGGGGGAGTATTGGAAATTATATATTAAAATTAGATTGAAAATTATTGTGATGGTGATGTGATGATATTTTAATTGTTGATTATGTAATTGATGACATATTTATTTTTGGACATTTCTCAATTGAGGATCTATAAATAGACCTCAACATTTGTGAAGAAATAACACAAGTTTAGAGAGAAGATTTTATAAGTGTTTGGTTTGATATATATTTTGAGTTTTAGAGTTTTTAGTTTTTACCAAAAATATTTACTTTTCACAACAAAATCAAATTAATTTTAATTATTTTAAAATTTAACAAATAAATACTAAAGTTGATTGTTTTAAATGATAAATAACGAGTTTATTAAAATATTAAAAATAGACATTTTTGTCCATTTATTAAATAATTTTTCATATTGTATAGTAATAGATAGATAGATACTTCTCTTGCCCTTTATAGGGCCGCATTCCTTCCTTTTCGTGCAACTTATATTTTATTCCTAGAAGTTCAAAATAGCAAAACAAACTCTCTTCTAAACTTCCAATGATGGCTTAAATAGAAAATATGTAGTGTTGTTGTGTTCGCGTAATTTACATCCCTTAATTTCATCACATGAACTTGAATGCTTCATTTAGAATAATTTGTTTTTATTAAATCAAATTCCTATGCAAATTAAAATCCCCTTTTGGAGATCAAAGTAAGTAAAAGTAATGATATAAATGAATTTGAATATCAACTCCTCGTCCGATAGCAACTGCCTGATTTCTGGGCTTACTATCAGGAGATCATAATAAGCACAACTGCTGCACATATTGCCCGAATCGACAGCTGCAAAAGTCCGCGCCAATTTTGTCCATTCACCTGAGAATTTAAGCCAAGTTAGCTGTTTTTCGGAATGTTTTCAAGAGCGGAAACAAGATTAGTTTGTGTACTTTTTGTACCTTGACGGATCCAAGAACTGAGAAACCGGAACTTGGGACGAGTCCTGTGAACCCGATATCGTATGAAATGCTTCCATCAGCCTTGAACAACCCGAAGTTCCTTTCAGAGGTCGGCCCTGGCTTTGAGTTCTCGTTGAACAAGGCAAATATATAAGCCTTCACCGCCATCTTTGGCCTATATGGAGTCCCTTTCTTCTTCAAAAGTCTCTTCCTTAGATTACGATTGTAAGTCCTCGCATTCTTCAGATTAGCTCCCACTTCATTTTCATCTCCTTTTGAAGCCCAACCGGTCTCAGAAACTATCACTTCCATTTTACTAAAGCCAACCTTTTCCAATGCAGCGTACGCTGCGTCTATCTGAGCCTCAAACATGTTGTCGTAATGAAGTTTAGTTCTAGCATCGTAGATCCCAGGGTTCGACTCAAAAAGGGCGTAGTTCAAGTCGATGTGTGATGGATCGCTGTTATAGGCCAGAAATGGATAGGCATTGACGTAAAAAGGACTGTTAATTTGTGAGAAGAATTGGAGGAGCGGCCTCAGGTAGGGAAGTAGAGTCTCCTTGAACGCCCCGGCTGATGGTGGGAATGAAATGGCGAAAACGCCCTCAGAATGAGGGCTCGACACTTCTACTTTATTGGCTAATTGGAGACTATCAAGGGCACCATACACATTCCTCACGGCCGGCACAAGAACCTCCCACAGTTCTGTATCAGTACCTCCCAAGACCTCGTTTCCAACAGCAATACCAGTTATAAGTGTGTCCGGAAGAAAGGGCTCCACGTTTTCTTTTACCCACGCTATCGCATGGTCTAGGCCTATACTCATGTCTCTCAAAGATCCATTCGGTAAGCCGACGATTATTTCAATCCCGGACCCTTTAAAAGCCCTCAAAACTCCATGATCAGGGTCATAGATTCTGATGTTCTTGATCTTTGCCGCTTTTAAGAGGGTCACAACACTTTCTGGTGGTGGAATATTGTCGGCTAGTCTGCCGTAATTTACTCCATATGTTCCTGTAAAAGCATGAACCGCCAGACCTGCGAAAAGCAACAGTTATAAAATCAACATTACAAATGACCAAAGAACAAAGTACAATCGTAATCAGAGATGATGGTAAACCTTCTGGCGAGAGAACTCTTGAGAGCAGAATGAACCAGAGGAAGAAGAACAAGAAGTTCATCGCCTTGAAATGAGG
Organism: Henckelia pumila; assembly: GCF_033568475.1. Taxonomy (NCBI): domain Eukaryota; kingdom Viridiplantae; phylum Streptophyta; class Magnoliopsida; order Lamiales; family Gesneriaceae; genus Henckelia; species Henckelia pumila. The sequence continues at coordinate 147,939,345 of NC_133123.1, read as the reverse complement.
AGTGATTACAAAGGGACGATGCATTTGTAGGTGTAGGGACACTATGCAATATGAATATGACAGCTTCGACTCCGAGTCTGACAACAGAAGCAGTTTCTTGTAAGAGGAAATGTTTTCCCTGCAGCCATGCCATTGTCAATGATGATAGACAGAAAACATAAAAGATTCCTAACCTTAACCTAAAGATGAGCAAATATTTGGGATATCTGGAGGGAAAACATTGTTTAGCTTTGTGGGATTGGAATGAGATTCCTAACTTTTCATTACCTCAAAGTAAGCTTTTTTCCCATGTTTTTTTATTCTTGAATCTTGATCCTTTCCAGTCGATCTTTTTGGAGGGGACAAAGTTTCTTTCTTGTAGGTCACAAACCCATTCCTGTAAACACCGTCCCTGTTGCAGTGTCACAAGGCACAACGCGCAAACATTACCACAAACTGCAACATATATATCTAATAATCTGATGTTTTCACATGAGATGAACCATGGCATCGACATTCAAGCATAGTGTCAAATAAACAAGTCTCCATAAACAAAGAGAAGCTACAACGTCAGATACAATACACAGCTGACTCCCTAACTAAGAACAAATCTAACCCAGCCTAATTATTACATCAAACGTACATTCGTCCAGGCTGATGATGTCAGAAATAGTTACAACAAAACTTAATGACACTGGTAAATGTTTTTGTTTAACAACTAATAGGAGTCGAAGAAGAATGATGTGGAGCTAAGGCTGGTTGATTCACCTTGCCATTCTCCATGACATCTCCTTTCATATTCTTCTCTTGCTCCTCCACCTGCATATCAGTTATGCCACTGTTTTCCTCAATGGCGATGGCATCTCCACCAGATGCAGGTGCCACACCATTGGCTACATCTGTTTGAGCTTCATCAGGACCCGACGGCGGATTTTCCACAGTTCCAGATATCTGTTTGTCTTCAGCCTTCTCTTCCACCGTTGAACTTTCTTCAACCCCGTTGACTTTTTCATCTACCTCAGTCTCATCATCCTTTGCAGGAACCTTATCATGTATCTCGACTTCAGTCCCAGCGTTCTCCTGTGGTACGTTATCTTGCAATTTTTCACCTTCACTCTTGTCCCCATCTTCCTTGTTTTCTTCATCTTTCTTCTCATTGGATTCCCCACCTGGGATTTCAATTTCTTTCTTCCCATCAGTTTCTTCTTTTTCTATCTCAATCTTTTTGTCTTTCTTGGCCAGGGAAGATCGTCTGCCACGTTTTGTTGGTGGCTCACTTCCCTTGGATGGAGGAGTTGCCTTGACCTTCTCGCTGATCCTTGTTGATCTTCTTGGAGTTTCACCAGTGCCCCAATCGAATTCTGCTATCGCAGGATTTCCAGGGTGCAATTTCAGGTACTGATCAAGCTGTTTGCGGCTGTTTATCTCCTCCCCAGTTGGCGCAATAAATAGTATCTCGTTTTTCTTTGGAGTGCCCCCTTTTTTGGGCAAATACTGCACAGAAAATACAAAACAAGATGGAACAAAATGCGTGAATGATATGTCTGGGTGGCACGCCCATTACCCCATTAAACAAAACAAATAACTTTCCAAGAAAAGATATCACAGTGGGAATTTACAGAGAAAAAAAAAAAAAAACACACACACACACACACAAGAAAGTGAGAAACTTCAAATACACGCTTGCAATTTCCTGGCTGTGCTCACATCACACTTTACCAAAAATGAATACAATTGAGAAAAACATAACCTCTCTGTAATGACAAATTGATTGTTTCCTGAAATGTGACAGCATAAAATTCCTCGAAAAGGGAAAAAAAAACATGACTCTGCACAAAACCAAGTTCGCAAGACCCAAGCTCGCACGAACTCAAGGGCCGTGTGTGCGAGTCCTCTACGCAGATTTGCAGAGCTAAATTTGACCTCAAAAACTGGAAATTTCACTCGTTCCCTAGAACCACAACCACAGAAGCTACCAAAGATACTGACAAAATCTAATCAACACATGAACTAGAAAATACACAAAGTCAATAGTCGTCGTAACAACTAAAGGGTTCCAAACAACGACGCCCATATCCAAAATCCGAGCTACCTCGTAGCATATTACACAAAGTCAAACTAGCAATCAACAAAAACTCTCAAACACAGAAAAAAGAAAAAACTTTGCGAGAAATATAATTTAACCCAAAAAAAAAACCCAATTTTTGAACCAGCTACTCGTTCAAAATAACTTGCCTTTAACCAGAAAAAGCGTCTCTCAAGCAAAATTCAAAGCTGAAATTCAACGACAAAAGCTAAAAATCAAGAAAAAAATTACCAATTTCTTCCAAGAACCAGGAGCAGGGAGCTCCACCGAAACGACATCATCCTTCTGTCCAGAGTAAGCCTCCGCCATTTCTCTCCACCGAAACCTGAACACCAAAAAGGAAGCTCAAAGGTACAACACCAGTCACACGAGGTACCACAAACCGAAGCAAAGCTCAGATTTTTTTGCAATTACCTTCAAACACTCGAAGAAGAAGATTAAAGAATATGCCCAAAAACTTAACCGCCACGACGCCTTATTTCAGAGGGGATAACTCTAAAGCCACCTCGAACCGGCACCCGAAGAGCCTAACGAGACACGTGCGATCATCCACAGCCGTCAGATTTGACCGTTTGATCGCCTTTATCCGAATCCTCCAGAAGCTGCACACGTGCCGTCACGAGGATGGCGGTTCGAATTCTTTTTCTTTAAATTTGTGGGTTACTTTATCGTTATCTCCACTAGCCAACGTTTCAGCGATGGCTGTGGATGACGCGCGATCCGATGGTTGTGGGTGGACGGGAGGAGGAAAGCCGTAGGATGAGGTGTGTGAGATTCACGCTCGGAGTATGCGAGTGGCGAAGATGGTAAAGTGTGGTGTGTCCGGATAACGTTACTGAAATGGTTTTATTAACTGAATTGGAATGTGGATTTGAGATCCGAATCTGGATTAGGATCTATTGAGGCATTAATGTTTCCTCGTTTCCGATATGTTTGATGGACCTGCTCGGAAGTTGGGCTTCTGAATGGGAAGATCCAGGGACCTGTTATTTGATTTGGACCAAACTTTGGGCCATATTTTATTCAAGCCCGTCAAATTGTTTCTTGTTTTTTTTTTTAATTGTTTGCAATCAATACTTTAGTAATCAAAGGGGTTTTTTTTACTTTTAATTAAAAAAAAATAAAAATTTCAAAAATACTGTAAACTGAAAATAATTTCAAAACTACCGTAAAACGCTGTTGGTGGGAGCGGACGCTCAAAATTTGTAAATATTTTTATAAAAAGTTTAATTATTTAATTTGTTTTTTTATAGTTTTTTTAATTTGTAAATTTTTTTTACCTCTTAAATTTTTAATTTTTTTCTTAATAATTTTTTTAACTCGTAATCAAATCGAAAATTAAAATTTGATTTTTTTGATAAAAAAATTACCATAATTTCAATAACAAATACATAATCATTTTTTATAAAAAAAAATTACAAATTAAAAAAATTATAAATAAACAAATTAAATAAATAAACTTTTTATAAAAATATTTAAAAACTTAAAAATTATAAAAAAAACAATTAAATAATTTAAAAAGTAAAAAATAAATAAATAAATAAAAAAGGCTTGGGGACCTGCAGGTGCGATTGCCTTTTTTCTTTTTCCTTTTTTTACTTTTTTTAATTATTTAATTGTTTTTATACTTTTTTAATTTGTAAATATTTTTAAAAAATTTTAATTATTTAATTTGTTTTTTTATAATTTTTTAATTTGTAAGTAAACATATTTTGATTAAAATTTTTTATTTTTATTACTATTACTATTAAGTGTTGTAAATTGTTATTTATTTATTTTGTAAAAAAATCAAATCGGATTGATCGGGTTAGTTGAGTTCGAGTTCACATTTTCGAGATGATTTAGATCTAACTCGAATTTTATAAATATAACTGATAATAATTTTATTAATACGGTATTTTTTTCAAAAAAATAAAATTTTAATTTTAATTTTAGACTTGATTACCATCTAATAAGACACATTAGAAATTTAACATGTAAAAATTAAAATGATTAAATAAATTTTTAAATTTTTTTTACAAATTACATAATCATTTTTTATAAAAAAAATTTACTAATTAAAAACACTATAAAAACAAATTAAATAATTAAACTTTTTATAAAAATATTTACAAATTTTAAAAGTATAAAAAAATAATTAAATAAATAAAAAGTAAAAAAAAAAAAAAAAAAAGGCATGGCGACCTGCAGGTGCAAGTCCCCATGCCAACTGACAGCGTTCGCTGTCAGTGGCAGCGGACGCTGCAAAAATAATTTCAAGCGTCCGCTGCCACCGACAGCGTTTTACGGTAGTTTTGAAATTATTTTCATTTTACAATAATTTTGAATTTTTTATTTTTTTTAAATTAAAATTAAAAAAACCCGTAATCAAAGACACACATGTTTCTTATGTTATACATATACATATATATATATATATATGAATATAATTTCAAACATAGCAAAAATTCTTATGTGATGGTCTCATACGTAAATTATTTAAGACATCTCTTAACCGACTGGATTCGTAAAAGAATATAAATTTTTACGTTAACATTACTATTTTTCACTGCAAATAGATCGTGTTGGTGTGTAAAGATGTCTCGCGTCGGTTGGATAAAATTCGTGAAAGTTTCATATATAAACAAAGACAATCCTCCAACTTAAAGTTAGCTTTTAGGTTGGTTTGAATTAAGTCTAAGTCCAGTTCTTTAACATGATATCATAGCTAAGTTTCATCATTATATGTTGAACAGACTATACTTGGGTTACCTGTTATTCTCATATTCACGTCATCCGTTAATATCTACACGCTCTAGTCTTTTCATTTTTTGGCGTGAAAAAAATTAAAAATTCTTAGGAGTTACATATATGGACAAACACAATCTTCATGTAGCTAATTTCAGGATTGAGTTAGGTCCAATTAGATTCTCTATAACAAATCGGTTCGCTAAAAGACCTACTCTTGAAACATTATGTCAAGAATTATAAAGAAAAATGAATTGGAGGAGCCATTCATTCAACAAATTAGACTCCCATCAATTGCAAGTTAAAATTGAAAGGTAGTAGCTAGCATCTCTATCATGCTATTACAAAACAGTGTTACAAAAATCATAAATACTGCATCACGTTGTTTCAAGTTGGTGAGTGTGACTGAATGTTAACACGTAGGTGTTTCTTGGACAGTGATTGGTAGAGACATAACAAATACTAGTACTAGTCAAAAAAAGGATCTTTCACAAAGGGAAGCATTGCGTCGTAGAGCCGTTGTATCATAGGGTCTCACGTGATCTTAACGGCGCTCCAAGTTTCGGCGCAGTCTAGAGAATCCAAACGCTTGGTTAGGAATTTGCTATAAAAGTCAATACTTTCCAAAAACCCTTATTAGGGACCCCATGGTTAAGCATCAACTCAAGTGGCAGTGGTGAGGCCTTTTTACATTCACATAACGCGCAGCATAAAAACAAGAGGATTATGAAACATTATTCTCTTGGCTTTAGCATCCAACAGTCTATTTCTATCTACAACTTGATTACATACACATCACTCAAATTCAACATCCAATTAATTAATACCTGTAAATAGGAATTTCACATGGAAATCGAGCTATGATATAGTTCTACTATATAGAACATGGCGAACAATAATCAAAACGTGATATATGAGCAACCGAAAACAACAATCACCTCCACAATCTGTAGTTTTTACACATATCATACCAATGATTGTAAGATGATATTCAAAATATCGTGTAACTTAAAAGACTAAAAAAATTTGATTTACACTATTATAAAACAAGGGCAGCAGCAGATGATCTGCTGGCATCCTCGGTACAAGATTACGTTTGCATCCATGCAGAAGTCTACAATATTTGGGTTTTTATCTCAAAAAGGGTTTCTATATCACGGCATAATTTACATTTCTTAGTCGAACTATGAATCAAAATAGCAAATGTGAACAAATTAAGGCATCTTCTTGGTGGCCTTCGAAAGGGTGCAGCAAACACACTAGGGCATTACATAACAATACTCTGTACATAGTAGACTACATATATGGAAGAAGCTAGAGGACTTTAGATTCAAGAAGCTGCAGCTAGATGAGGCCAATGAGAATCATCTTGGAAAAAGTTAGATGGTGAGTACTGACTCTCCTTCACTTTGCATTCACTTGTTTTTTGCGACTCCTCCTCGTGTTCTTGATCCTCATCCGCGTCCCAAAGAAATCGGGCATACGATGCTAGAACATAACTGTACATACATGAAAATTTTGCTTCAGTATCTGAGAATTAAGTTGAAGTTCAATACGATAATGGAAAAGGGTGTCTGATGAAGAAAATACCAGTCATTGGGGTCGGATTTAACAGCTTGTTCGAAGTAAGATTCAGCTCTAGCAGAATCCTTATGTGTCTGCCATATTAGATCAGCATAGAGAGACAACACATTGCCATCGTTTGGATTGGCTAATATTGCTCTTCCACAGTACTCTTCTGCTTTTGTCAAATCTCCCTTAACCTACAAAATTAATTAAACCAAGAATCAGGCACAATGGTGAAGTTGAAACATATGAAGAAGCAAAAAGATTGGATCTTTACTGAACAAACACACACCTCTTTCAAAAACTTAGCATAATTTGCTAACAACAGAGGATTCCCAGGATTTGCCTCGATCATCATCTCATAATAAGCGTCTGTGATCTCCGATCCATGATCTTGAGAATCAGAACCACCCGATCCGTAATCCGACCGTCTCCCGCCACCACACATGCCGCCACCACCTTTGCAACCACCACCACCACCACCACCGCCCCCCACCGCCACCGTCTGCGGCGTTTTCTTTCTCTCAGTCGTCAAGCACCCATGCTCAACGATCTCACCCGCCGCCGCACCCAAACCGGAGCTTGACAGTAGCATGTGACCCATCTCTTGCTTTATCTTCACCGGGCTCGGTGCGGTGCCGATTCTCCGCAAGCTTTTCTTGAGCTTCGGATCCGAATGATCCACCGCTGGTCGGGTGAGGGAACATCTCCCGGGACTTTCGTCAAACGACGTCGGTAACATGCAGACTGATCTTGCTCGGGTCAACTGCTGCGGGAAGGCTGACGGCGAGGCGTCGGATTCCGGCGACGACAGCACGGCGGCTGACGAGGTGGGTATCCATGAATTCAAGACTGGCATCGAAGAACTTCTCAGCAACATAATAATTAATTATCACTGTTTTGACTGTCTGAGATAAAAAGTGTAGATAGGCGGAGCTCCGCCGGTTGGTGAGGAAACAGAGGAGTGGCGAGCGGCGATATAAATGGAAGTATGGGTGAAGGAAATGGACAAAAGATTATTGATTTACAGTGTGCGCCTTTGAAGACATGGAATCGTGGGTGAAAACAATGGTTCACGTGGGAATTTGCTAGGTGTCGAGCTTGTAATGGCTATGGAGTTTCGCGGCGGGCCCGACTTCACAAGGTCTAGGCCCGCCGCCCGAGGAAGATGAAATAGTAGGTGGCTATTGTATTCTTTAATATTTTTGGTGGAAATAAAGTTCAGTGTATAAAGATATGTTGTATCTAATTATCATTGAATTTTTTTTTATAAAATCTATTAAAATAAGAATGTGTCAAAAAAAAAAACTATTAAAATATACGATCGGGTGTAGATAAAATACTTTTTGATATTATAGTTCTTTGGATAACCATTGATCGATATAAAAATCAACTTGAGTAGAAAAGTATAGAAGAAGGATGACTTATAAAGAAGAAACGAAACAAATTATTATATATATTAACATTCTCGTTTCGATTATATAAATCATATTTTATTTTTTAAATATATAGATATATATTATATTTAGTAATGTTTTTTTATATATTTTTACTAATATAATTTTTTTAATTGTATCATAAAAATTATTTAACTATTTTTTGAATACATTAAATAAAAATAAAATGAGAAAATATTATATAATTTACTTTTTTAATGATTTTTTAATTATTGTAAAATAAAATAAAATTATATAATCGGGATGAAGAATATTAATTAGAAATAATATTAAATTTTAGCCATTCCAAAAGAAACATTAAACTCATTTTCCAAAGTTATAGTTTATGAGGAACGAAAAGAATATTATTTCGAGTTAAAATTTATTAATTTATATTGCACCGACAACAAATATATCATGATAAAATAAAGTTATTTACACCATAAAATATTACGAAGGATTAGATATTAAGATTTTTTTTTTTTTAGGATTAGTATTCGTTATTGAATATGATAAAAAATATGTAAATAAATGGTTTGAGGAGTCCGAAGTGGGTTAACTAGATCAGGAAGATTGGGTTACTAGGGTGTGTGCGGCTGTGCGCTACGTAGATATTAAGGTATAGTTTGGTACATAGGATAGGATAAATATAGGATATATAATATAATGATAAACTAAAGATAAGTAAAATGATAGGATACTATAGTGAATGTTTGGTATGATTTTAATAAGAGTGATTAAATTTATATATTCGATTTTAATGACAAAATTAACCCTACCGTAATGTGGAGGAGAATGAGGCGTGTTTAGAGTTTAGATGTTTTTATATGTGGAGGGTAATCATGTTTTTTTGTAGTATTTTTTAGTTGTATTAAAATTTATCACACCAAATCAAAGACATACATAGTCCTCTTGTCAAAGCATTTATCAATGGCCCATTGATTTATCATGGGCTTTTTAAAAATGTAACAAGCATGAGATAAAAGGAGGATAATTTATTAATCACTTTGTTATCATGTGTACCAAATTATGCCTAAAAGGATGCAACAAACATCAATCGCTAATATTTATCATGTTTGTCGCACGTCGAATTCTGTAGCTTATAGTATTGTTATTTTGTTTTCTTCCTCTCAATCATCTTTTATTCGAATGAACGATGAATTTTTTTTATGGTTGGTTGGACTTGTAATGAACGAGTATAGTTAATAATATTACAAGTTTAGCTTAAAAAAAAAAAAAAAAAAAAAACTAGTTCAGCTTAGCCAAACTCAAATCAAACTTCCCTTCTCATCCTCATGGCTTATATATCATAGAGATGGTTAATTAGTTAAATTAATAAGAATTTGTATATAATCATACATTTGAGTAGATTCTCTAATCTAATTTAAAGTTTCGCTACTTTTAGTTAAAAGATAGATTGAGACTAGCTATAAATTATAATCTCGGACAAAAATTCAGTTCAAAAACAAAAAGATATATATATAACACAAAAATTTATATAAGATGGTCTCACAAGTCAATTTTGTGATACATATTTATTACTCGATCTCACATGATCAATGAAAAATATTATTTTTTATGTAAAAAGTATTATTTTTCATCTTAATTGCACTAATTGCATATATACCATTTGTGAAAAATAAAAAAACACAATATACAAAATTAATAACATGTTAGACCCGATGTTTTTAAAAATTAAACATAAAACCTCATATTAAAATGGTAAATGTGCTTGCGTTTTTATAGCATGGGTTGAAATGTGCTAGATTTCTTTTAAAAAAAATAATAAAAGATGAATTATTAGCTTGTTAATGTATCATATATGATTTTACGTCTTTTAGACATTTCATAATGGAGGTTAATTAGTATAAATATCTTTTCTAAGTGTAAATTTAGTCGATAGATCGGTAAACCGTCATATGTAAAATTGATTCTGTAGTAGCCCGGTTCCATTTTACAAGATTAAGTAATTTTAAACATGTTAGAAAATGACATATAATTTTAAAAGTGTCAAAACATATTTAAGGAGTCCTTATTTGGTTAAAATAAGTGGAAAATCTGATCCGGAACGTCCGAAAATGGTGGGGTAGGTCCCGGGGGTCCCGGAGGACCAAAACCAGTTCAGAAGCATGAGAAACAGTTCGGAGCTACCGGGCAGATCGGAGCTTCCGGTCCGAGAACGGAGCTTCCGATCTCAACCAGAAACAGGTGTCCAGGAGATTGAAACACGTGGCCAGATGCAGGAGATCGGAGCTTCCGATCCTGCGATCGGAGCTTCCGATCTCGGCCGTCCAAAACGTGGCAAACATGCACCGATCGGAGCTTCCGATCAGGAGATCGGAGCTTTCGATCGTGGCCTATAAATAGGGGTCCGAATCCCTCATTTTTAAGTGCAATTTTTCCTCTCCTCTCCCGATAATCGCTCTATTTAAGGGCTTCGGGACCCTTTCTTTAAGATTTGGAGTAGGAAATAGTTTATTTTATAGCGGACAGTGTCCGCAGTAGCAGCCAGGCGGCGGAGCTCTGGCGAGGTGTCTAGGAATCGTAGCTAGGCTATGCCCAGACTTTGGGACATGCGACATCAGCGGGCTGACGACGGACGAAGGTATGGCTTTGGTTCCCTATAATAAATAGGGAGTAGGCTATAGTTTAATTAAGGCTTTTCTAATGCATGATTATTTATGCTGTAGTGCTGCATGGTAGGCTTGGACCTAGAGGGGGAGCTTCTAGGATCTGTCTTAGTAAGGTACGGAAGTATTATTCGAGATATCCAGATTGAGTATGCATTTATTATGTGTTTGCATGGATTATGTGATTGCATGTTTTATATTGAAAGAGTGGGTGCCCGGTTAGCCAACTTGTGGCTAAGGGCTTTGATGACTCTATGTAAAACAATCTTTTGTTTAATATAATTTACACTTTTATAATGGTATTGACTTTATCTTTCTTCATATTGTTATATTATGATATAATATTGTTGTTTTGATAAAGACCTTGAATATACTATAGTGTATGTACGATGTGGTAGCACATGGGGATGGCTATCATGAAACACATCTTATAGTCACTGTATATTCTAAAATGTTCCTAGTCAATTGAGCCGTCCGCAAATAAGGATAAGGATCGCTCGAGATTGAGACTAGCATTTGCGATGCCGAGTACCACGTTTCATTGGTATGGAACATAGAGATGTTCAAAGCATGCAAATGGATATTCATATGATGAATGATCGAACTACCCTATTCGAACTTTCCAAGTGGTTATCACTTATCGAGTGGATAAAGTCCGCGGTTTTGGTTGTATACCATTAGTCCTTATTACTTGAAACATCATTGAGACTCTATATGCTAGTACTGTGCTTTGACTCGTTTACCGACTCTATTGGGGTCATCAGGTGTCGGGATTGGGTACAGTTACGATGCATATAGGAGTCGATGCTTTGTTGTCAAGGATTCACCACATACTTGTGAGTGTGGATATCCTATGCGATCTGAGGAGATATTAGTGTGACGAATCTCTGGCCAGAGTACATGATGTGTTTTAGGTTAATGGGTTATCCTAGTAACACATGCGATGTCACTAATAGATCTCCAAGATGTTATGCATAGTTATCGAATCTCGAACGACTCTGGATATACCAATGGTTGTTGATTCGATCGGGATATATGGTTGAAGGGATCGTACTGTACGCTAACCAAAATCTACTGGTTCTTGCAGACACTATCAGTAATACATAGGGAATCATGGGGCGATGTTGCTAGACGCTCTTACCATGATTCGATGGGTAAGTCGGAAATTGTTGTTCCGAGTCACAAGGAGTTGTGAGCCCACGGCTAGCTGTATTCCTGAACCATTGAGGGTTACACAAGTAATGGATTACTAAAACCCCGTAGAGATAGTTAAATTTAAAGAGTTAAATTTAATGAAAGAGAAGTTGGACTTCTTAACTAAAGGGAGTGGGATTTCCTAAAATGACATAGGGATGGGCATTTTTGGAAATCACTGAATTCGGATTCAGAAAAATTATCTTGACTTTAAAAGATGCAGAAATGGTTTCTGTGCACATTGGTAAAATCAGTTTATCAATCGGAGTCACGATGAATTTTATATTAATTTTTAGAACAACGGGCTTGGCTTGTTGGGCTTAAGTTATGGATTGTGGGCTTTAAGGAGTTAGAGTCCTAACACAATTATAACTTAACCTAGTTTAGAAATTATCTATAAATACATGTAGTGGGTTCGAAAATTACAAGTGATTCAGTCTTCAAATTTTCGAACACTGCATAATTATTTCAAGAGGATTTTCGAAAATTCCTCTGTCCCTTTCGGAGAAAATTCGGCTTGTGATTTTTATGAAAAATTACAATCTGAATTAACAGATCATATCTGTTTATTCTCTACGCAAACTTCTGATTGATTTCTAGTGCAGTCAATAAGAGGGTTTCTGTTTTCTGTTCGTGGACCTTATTCCGGTGATTGATCGTGACGCCATCAGTTCCCGGGATTTACAAGAAGAGCAGATTAAATTCTGTTGGAGTCCATTATCTCGTTTCGAGATTTAAGGTAAAAACATTAATTGTGATTATTTGTTTTACTTGTGTGAATTTAATCGTAAAAGTTTTGATACCCAGATATGGAATCGTTCCATATTAATAAAATAAATTTTTTAAACTTCCGCTGCACCGGGTATCAACTCTAATTGATCTGAACACCGTTTTCCAACAGTGGTATCAGAGCGCCAGGTTGCTCAGATCAAATGATTAAATTAATCGATTGTACAAAATTTTTAAGCCTCGGTTTTTGAAACAAAACAAATTTTTAAAATTAAATTTTTGACGGGCAGCCCGGAAAATTAAAATTTTAATTTTTTAAAATTTTTAATTTTTGAAATTCGAGTGTTTGATCCGATCGAAAATTGTTTTTGATTAGATCACGAGGCATCGGATCGAATTGTTCGAGTCCGAAATTTTTAAAATTGATTTTTGGATAAATTTGAATTTTTGGAAAATTTATAAATTTTATCCGTTAAATTAAATTTTATGAAATTAATTATTTTGGTACAATTGATGATAAGATATGATCTTATGAATGGATAAGATAAAATATGATTTTATCTTTTAATTATGATGTCATTGCATGTTTATCCAATTATTTTAATTATTGAATTAATTATTGGATAAAAAGGATGATCGATTGCCATGACCAATATTTTAGGTGTATGTTAGGTGATTTACATTTGTCTTATTGTTGTTGGTGTTTATTAATGGGCTTGGTTTATAGCCCAAAATGATTGTCATATGTAATAAAAGTGGGCCTGGTTTATGGCCCGTTCCCACCCCTAAAAATATATCACATATTTGTCATCGAAATTTATTGTAAATTTATTAGATTTGGTGGGAGACAAAGTTTTGAAGAAATGGTGGGCCCAGCAGACAATGAAGACCGAAGAAATGTAAATTGGAAGCACAATGTAATAGGATTGCATTGCATACTTGCATAACACCTAGGATTGGACTTAGACTCGTGATTGGCAACCACGGGTCGATTAGTAAATGGGATCGATCATCCTTAAATAATATATGATATTATTGATGTATGCATGTTTAGACATAAATTGTATGAATCCCGCAAGCATACATAAATTGCATGATGAGACAAATTTTCAAAATAAAATCCCTCATTTTAAATATGATTTAAAATTGATATCAAGATAAACAAAAGGGAATTTTAAATATTGTTTAAATATTCCTACCTTCCATCAACGATCAATGTATGTGATGCTACCCGCGGATATGGTCCGGCTCATATTATTGGGGGGGCCCGTTCGTCGGAAAGTTGTACATTGGATCGACACATGTTGTAAGTTGGGTGAAACTCCCATGGGATTGGCTCATATTATTGGGGATCCACATGGCGACCGTCCATCACAAATTAATATTGATGGGTCATCTTGACATGTCACAATAAACGGCGTCATATTATTGGGCCCTTATTGGACATGAGGTAAAAACATGGAGGTTGCTTTGGAAGCAATTGGGCTCTACCTTTTGAAAATTATAGTTGGCTGATATTATTCGGGACTATAGTTTGTCAATTGGACTCCATGTTCCCACTAAAGAAAATGTTTCTCGTTTTCACTAGAGGGTAGTGAAATCGTCAAAATAGTGGGAGTGTAATTCATAAAATGAAATTCGCCATATTTTATGTCTTAGTAAATTAATTGAACAAATCACTGATTATTGTCTGTTTCCTTTTCATTATTTCATTACTATGAATTCGCGTAATCCACTACTCTCAATTCTCGATCAAAACAAGTTGACTGGCGCTAACTATACGGAATGGTTCCGTAAGTTAAAAATCATTCTAAATTCGGAGAAGGCTTTCTACGTGTTAGAGAAGCGTCCTCCGAAGGAAGCCCCGGATAACACTAGTCCGGAAGAGTTGAAAAAGCTTGATGATTGGTGGGACCATGATGTCAAGGCAAAGAGTTATATGCTAGCATCAATGTCTGATGAACTCCAGAGGCGATTTGAGGATGCGGTGAATGCTGCTGACATTCACAGCGCACTCAAGGAACTTTTTGGAGCTCAGTCAAGGGCCGAGAAATTTGCGACTGTCAAAGAGCTCATGACATGCCGCATGCGAGATGGGACTTCGGTCCGTGAGCATGGGGTACACATGATTGGGCTCATTGAAAAGTTGGTAAAACTCGAACTGACATTAGAGCATGAACTAAATGTGGACTTGTTGCTTCTTTCACTTCCTTCGTCGTTTGACGGCTTTGTGATGAACTTCAATATGAACAAGATAGAGGCCACCCTTGAAGAGATGGTCAATATGCTTGTGACTTATGAAGCCACACTAAAGAAGGATAAACCGGTACTCTTGGTTGGCTCCTCTTCTAACTCTAAGAAAGGACCAAGTGGAAAGGGTAAGAAATGTTCTGCCCCGCCCAAGAATATTGTACCAAATAAGAAGGGAAAGGCCAAGGCTTCAATTGAGATAAAAGATGAAAACGTTTGCCATTACTGCAAGAAACCCGGTCATTGGAAACGTAACTGCAAGGAATACCTCGAACAGTTGCGAACTGCAAAGGGTATGTTTTACATTGAAATAAATGTTTCGCTTAATACTTCTTCTTGGGTATTGGATACCGGATGTGGATCTCATATTTGCACTGATTTGCAGGTAATGACAAGAAGTCGTAAGCTAAGGATGGGTGAGACCCAGCTAAGGCTCGGGAATGGTTCTAGAGTCGAAGCCAAAGCTATAGGAGACATTTATTTAGTTTTGCAGAACAATTTTAAGTTATTTTTGAGAGATGTTTTATATGTTCCGGATTTGGTCAAAAACATTATATCTATTTCTATGCTTGATAGAGATGGTTTTTCTTGCAATTTTGTAAATGGGATTTGCAATATTTACAAGAATGAATGTTTGATTGAAAATGGACAACTTGAAAACGATCTATATAGCTTAAATTTAAAATATGTTCCAATTAATTATGTTGATAAACCGGTAACAACAATTAAAAGGAAGGACGATAGTCAAAACCCGGCAAACCTTTGGCATGCTAGGCTAGGTCATATTTTCTCAAGGAGGATGAACAAGCTAGTGGGAGAGGGCATGTTTGATATGTCTGATATTAACTCTCTACCTACTTGTGAGTCCTGCCTAAAGGGAAAAATGACTAAATCTCATTTCAAAGGGAAACCTGAGCGTAGTCAAAATCTGTTGGATTTGATCCATACAGATGTTTGCGGTCCATTTAGGATTGGTAATAAATGTGGCAACTCCTACTTCATTACCTTTACTGATGATCATTCTAGGTACGGGTATTTATATTTAATGAAATATAAGTCTGAAGCATTTGAAAGGTTCAAAGAATTCAAGGCTGAAGTAGAAAACAAACTAGGTAAAAGTATTAAGGCACTTCGATCGAATCGAGGTGGAGAATACTTAAGTACCGAGTTTTTGGACTATCTAAAAGAAAATGGGATTCTCTCTCAGTGGACTCCTCCTATGACACCTCAGCTTAATGGTGTTTCGAAGCGTCGCAATCGAACTTTGTTGGACATGGTTCGATCCATGATGAGCTTCACTGAGCTCCCACCTTCGTTTTGGGGCTATGCGCTTGAAACGACGCTATTGTTGCTAAACAACGTCCACACTAAAGCAGTAAATAAAACACCATATGAGTTATGGAATGGCAAAGCTCCTAAGTATTCGTACTTGAGGATTTGGGGATGTCCTGCTTACGTGAAGCAGACAGTGGGAGATAAGTTGGATAGTCGATCCTTCTTATGTTATTTTGTGGGGTATCCGAAGAATTCAATCGGATATTATTTCTATCATCCTAATGAAACAAAAGTGTTTGTTTCAAGGAATGCCACCTTCTTGGAGAAGGAGTTCTTATTGGATAAGAAAGGCAAGATGATGGAACTCGAAGAAATTTGAGAAGAACCCGAGATACAAAATAGCGATCCTACACCTCAAGAATCATCACAAGACACGCCTACTACTAGGAGATCCGAGAGGACTTCTAGGCCTCCTATTAGATATGGTCTTCTTCTTGAAGGGGATCAAAGTGAACCCGACATTGGATGTGATCCAAGAAACTTCAAGGAAGCAATTTCTGATGCGGATTCAAATTTATGGCTTGAAGCTATGCAATCGGAAATAGATTCGATGCATTCTAACCAAGTTTGGTCTTTAGTAGATCCTCCCGATGGAATTGTTCCAATTGGGTGCAAATGGATCTACAAGAGAAAGCTTAGGCCTGATGGAAAGGTATTGACCTACAAGGCACGATTGGTGGCAAAAGGTTATACTCAAAGACAAGGAGTTGACTATGATGAAACCTTTTCATCAGTCGCAATGTTCAAATCCATAAGAATCCTTATTGCCATAGCAGCATGGTATGACTATGAGATATGGCAAATGGATGTAAAGACTGCTTTTCTTAATGGAAACATTAAGGAAGAGATCTATATGATGCAGCCTGAGGGATACACATCCATGGGAAGCGAGCATAAGGTATGCAAGCTTCAGAGATCAATCTATGGTCTCAAACAAGCATCAAGAAGTTGAAACCAAAAATTTGATGAAACAATAAAGGATTTTGGTTTCATCAAGAACCCGGAGGAACCATGCGTGTACAAGAAAGTAGTTAAGGATGCGGTAACATTCTTAGTACTTTATGTTGATGACATTCTACTCATGGGGAATGACGTAGGGATGTTGCAGTCAACAAAGATATGATTATCAGGTAGATTCTCGATGAAGGATTTGGGTGAGGCCTCCTATATTCTAGGAATTCAGATCTATAGAGATAGATCTAAGAGAATGATAGGACTTACTCAATCAACCTACATCGAAACCATATTGAAAAGGTTTTCAATGGATGGGTTCAAGAGAGGACATCTACCTATGTGTCATGGAGTTTCTTTATCCAAGTCTATGTGTCCCAAGACTGACGAAGAGATAGAGAAGATGACACACATACCATATGCGTCAGCCATTGGTAGTATCATGTATGGGATGATATCTACCAGACCGGATGTGGCCTATGCTCTGAGCGTCACGAGCAGATATCAAGCCAATCCCGGTCAAATGCATTGGAAAACCGTGAAGGATATTCTTAAGTACTTGCGAAGGACTAAGAATGTGTTTATGGTTTATGGAGGAAGAGAATTGAAGTTGGAAGGCTACACCGACTCTAGCTTCCAATGTGACGTGGATGACTCGAAATCAACCTCTGGATTTTTATTCGTGCTCAATGGCGGTGCTGTCTCTTGGAAGAGTTCCAAGCAAGACACCACAGCAGATTCCACCACTGAGGCAGAATACATTGCAGCATCAGCTGCTGCTAAAGAGGCGGTTTGGATAAGGAAATTCATCCAAGAATTGGGTGTAATTCCTGAAGTTGTTGGTCCAATCCCGGTGTACTGTGACAACACGGGTGCTGTTGCTCAGGCAAAGGAACCAAGGTCTCATCAGAAGTCCAAACACGTACTGAGAAAATACCACATCATCCGGGAGATCGTGGAAAGAGGAGACATCATTGTCGAGAGAGTGTCCTCTGCAGACAATATCGCTGATCCGCTTACTAAGCCCTTGCCAGGACCATTGTTTGACAAACATCGCGAAGCAATGGGATTACGTAGTATGACTAGTTGACTTTAGGGAAAGTGGGAGATTGAAAGAGTGGGTGCCCGGTTAGCCAACTTGTGGCTAAGGGCTTTGATGACTCTATGTAAAACAATCTTTTGTTTAATATAATTTACACTTTTATAATGGTATTGACTTTATATTTCTTCATATTGTTATATTATGATATAATATTGTTGTTTTGATAAAGACCTTGAATATACTATAGTGTATGTATGATGTGGTAGCACATGGGGATGACTATCATGAAACACATCTTATAGTCACTGTATATTCTAAACTGTTCCTAGTCAATTGAGCCGTCCGCAAATAAGGATAAGGATCGCTCGAGATTGAGACTAGCATTTGCGATGCCGAGTACCACGTTTCATTGGTATGGAACATAGAGATGTTTAAAGCATGCAAATGGATATTCATATGATGAATGATCGAACTACCCTATTCGGACTTTCCAAGTGGTTATCACTTATCGAGTGGATAAAGTCCGCGGTTTTGGTTGTACACCATTAGTCCTTATTACTTGAAACATCATTGAGACTCTATATGCTAGTACTGTGCTTTGACTCGTTTACCGACTCTATTGGGGTCATCAGGTGTCGGGATTGGGTACAGTTACGATGCATATAGGAGTCGATGATTTGTTGTCAAGGATTCACCACATACTTGTGAGTGTGGATATCCTATGCGATCTGAGGAGATATTAGTGTGACGAATCTCTGGCCAGAGTACATGATGTGTTTTAGGTTAATGGGTTATCCTAGTAACACATGCGATGTCACTAATAGATCTCCAAGATGTTATGCATAGTTATCGAATCTCGAACGACTCTGGATATACCAATGGTTGTTGATTCGATCGGGATATATGGTTGAAGGGATCGTACTGTACGCTAACCAAAATCTACTGGTTCTTGCAGACACTATCAGTAATACATAGGGAATCATGGGGCGATGTTGCTAGATGCTCTTACCATGATTCGATGGGTAAGTCGGAAATTGTTGTTCCGAGTCACAAGGAGTTGTGAGCCCACGGCTAGCTGTATTCCTGAACCATTGAGGGTTACACAAGTAATGGATTACTAAAACCCCGTAGAGATAGTTAAATTTAAAGAGTTAAATTTAATGAAAGAGAAGTTGGACTTCTTAACTAAAGGGAGTGGGATTTCCTAAAATGACATAGGGATGGGCATTTTTGGAAATCACTGAATTCGGATTCAGAAAAATTATCTTGACTTTAAAAGATGCAGAAATGGTTTCTGTGCACATTGGTAAAATCAGTTTATCAATCGGAGTCACGATGAATTTTATATTAATTTTTAGAACAACGGGCTTGGCTTGTTGGGCTTAAGTTATGGATTGTGGGCTTTAAGGAGTTAGAGTCCTAACACAATTATAACTTAACCTAGTCTAGAAATTATCTATAAATACATGTAGTGGGTTCGAAAATTACAAGTGATTCAGTCTTCAAATTTTCGAACACTGCATAATTATTTCAAGAGGATTTTCGAAAATTCCTCTGTCCCTTTCGGAGAAAATTCGACTTGTGATTTTTATGAAAAATTACAATCTGAATTAACAGATCATATATGTTTATTCTCTACGCAAACTTCTGATTGATTTCTAGTGCAGTCAATCAGAGGGTTTCTGTTTTCTGTTCGTGGACCTTATTCCGGTGATTGATCGTGACGCCATCAGTTCCCTGGATTTACAAGAAGAGCAGATTAAATTCTGTTGGAGTCCATTATCTCGTTTCGAGATTTAAGGTAAAACATTAATTGTGATTATTTGTTTTACTTGTGTGAATTTAATCGTAAAAGTTTTGATACCCAGATATAGAATCGTTCCATATTAATAAAATAAATTTTTTAAACTTCCGCTGCACCGGGTATCAACTCTAATTGATCTGAACACCGTTTTCCAACATATATGCCTTTATATATATAGCATGTCATGATTGTATGTTGCATACATGAGCATATTGAGCTTTTACCTTAGAGGTATCCTGTAGTAGGGCGCTCACCCTACGAGTTTGTGGATGGTTGGATACGTAAGTCTTGTGTCAGGTCACCTTTATGGTTGGACACATGTACTAGTATCAGGTCACCATTATTCACTGGGTATATGAGCCACCTCCTGATGCGACGGCGCAGCGTGCTATATACCCTGGGCTCGGTCTATGAGCTTGTTTCTTGACATGAGAGTCTTGGTACCCAGTTCACTTGCATAAATGCACACATAACACCGTATACTCATACTCTCATACTGAGCATGTTAGGCTCACTTTCGGTTATTTTTCTGTTGGCTGGATGCCCTATTCCATGGGGCAGATGCAGGTAGTTCTCCCGGAGACAGGGAGGTTAGGTGGTGACCAAGGCTGGATAGCGGGGTTGACCACTAGGTTTTGCTTACCTGGTATTTGACTTACTTTAATTTCGCAGTTTCTATGATTAAGATTATTTTATTAATTAATTTCATGCTTAAGTTCTGATTAGTAAGTGATCATGGTGCGGGTCACTACATTTATGGTATCAGAGCATGCAATAAGATTCTTTGGGACATAGTATTGATTTTGGGTTATCCTTTGTAGGATTACAAGTTGGATTCAATAATGATAGCAGTATCAGGAATTGGAATAGCAGGATATCTAGGCTTTTCCAAGATCGTCATTGCCAAGGTTGGCAGCGGAGGATCGTATTATGTGGATCCCAGCAGGATGGAGCTGGTAGAGAAGATCCAGTTTTCAACGCCAGGTGCTTCTCCAGGTTGAAAGGAATGTGTGACATGTAGTCATCCATTCTGAGTCGACCAAGGAAGCCACCCCGGAAGACTCTCCTCTAGTAGTTGGAGAGATTGACGGGAAAATCTTGTCTCATCTACCAGATAAGGAACCCAACAATATTGGAAGGATCCGGTAGATTAGTAAGATTTTATTCTTTGAGATCTTGTGAGGTAGAAGTTCTGCTGACATGAGTAGCAGACGGGAACTTCACGTTCAAGATCAGTAGACGGAATGAAAGACTTTCGCATGAATTTAAATACTGTATTTGGTTGTAAACAGTATTTCAGCTGTAATCAGATGTATTAAAGATTTCAGTATTTGATGTACTAAGTTATTGTTGTATTGTACATCTTTCAGTGTAATCTTTTGATTAAGTTGTGTATTACATGGGATTGTAATAAAGATTGTATTAGAACCTGGATTTGTGGTTCAAGTGTTGTAATCTTTGAGATTAACTTGGTTATTTTGAATAAAAGACTGATCATTGTTTTAAATGAGTACTTGGGAATTTTGCATGTTTTCAATGACTAGTTCTAGATGTTTTACCTAAAATATTCTTTTAAGCCAAGTGTTTGCCAGGGATGATGTGACTCATCAAGACGCATGAATGTTTGTTCTAGACGTATTTTCTTAGAACAGTTGGCTGCTTTGATCCTTTTAGGTTGTTACCTAGTGATGATGGATTTTCATCAGGATGACAGATTAACTAATACCAAGAGTTGTGGATTGTGACCAGTACTAGACATGAGGGGGCGCCACCCTTAGTCGGTTATTCCTCTGGAAGTTTCTATACTTCGGAGATTGTTTGGAGGCCTTGGTGCTCCAGAGACTATATAGGGAAGGCTACTCAGTTTAGAAATTTGGCAATAGTCACAACATGGTATTGACTTTGGATAGGACAGATACCAGGTGTGGTATCAAGGTTTAGTTATCGTTTATTTGAGATAAAGATGTTTCGTTGTCAGAACAGTCTTGGAATGGATTTTTCCTTGACAAGTATTTGTTCTGAGTAGATAAGTTTTTGATCTTGATTTGTGATATTGGGATTTAATCCAGGAGATTAGTTGTAGTAGCCCGGTTCTATTTTACAAGATTAAGTAATTTTAAACATGCTAAAAAATGACATATAATTTTAAAAGTGTCAAATCATGTTTAAGGAGTCATTATTTGGTTAAAATAAGTGGAAAATCAGATCCAGAATGTCCGAAAATGATGGGGTAGGTCCCGGAGAACCTAAACCAGTTCGGAAGCATGAGAAACAGTTCGGAGCTACCGGGCAGATCGGAGCTTCCGATCCGAGATAGGAGCTTCCGATCTCAAACAGAAACAGGTGTCAAGGAGATTGAAACACGTGGCCAGATACAGGAGATCGGAGCTTTCGATCCTGCGATCGGAGCTTCCGATCTCGGCCGTCTAAAACGTGGCAAACATGCACCGATCGGAGCTTCCGATCAGGAGATCGGAGCTTCCGATCAGGAGATCAGAAGGGGTCCGAATCCCTCATTTTTAAGTGCAATTTTCCCTCTCCTCTCCCGGTAATCGCTCTATTTAAGGGCTTCGGGACTCTTTCTTTAAGAGTTGGAGTAGGAAATAGTTTATTTTATAGCGGACAGTGTCCGCAGTAGCAGCTAGGCGGCAGAGCTCTGGCGAGGCATCTAGGAGTCGTAGCTAGGCTATGCCCAGGCTCTGGGGCATGCCACATCAGCGGGCTGACGACGGACGAAGGTATGGCTTTGGTTTCCTATAGTAAATAGGGAGTAGGCTATAGTTTAATTAAGGCTTTTAGAGCCTAGTAGGTGATGTTTGGCATGCTAGGTAATGCATGGTTATTTATGTTGTAGTGCTGCATGGTAGGCTTGGACCTAGAGGGGAAGCTTCTAGGATCTGCCTTAGTAAGTTACGGAAGTATTATTCGAGATATCCAGATTGAGTATGCATGTATTATGTGTTTGCATGGATTATGTGATTGCATGTTTTATATGCCTTTATATATACATGTCATGATTGTATGTTGCATACATGAGCATATTGAGCTTTTACCTTAAAGGTATCCTGTAGTAGGGCACTCACCCTACGAGTTTGTGGATGGTTGGATACGTAAGTCTTGTGTTAGGTCACCTTTATGGTTGGACACATGTACTAGTATCAGGTCACCATTATCCACTGGGTATATGAGCCACCTCCTGATGCGACGACGCAGCGTGCTATATACCCTGGGCCCGGTCTATGAGCTTGTTTCTTGACCTGAGAGTCTTGGTACCCAGTTCACTTGCATACATGCACACATAACACCGTATACTCATACTCTCGTACTGAGCATGTTAGGCTCACTTCCGGTTATTTTTCTGTTGGCTGGATGCCCTATTCCATGGGGCAGATGCAGGTAGTTCTCCCGGAGACAGGGAGGTTAGGTGGTGACCAATGCTGGATAGCGGTGTTGACCATTAGGTTTTGCTTACCTGGTATTTGACTTACTTTAATTCCGCAGTTTCTCTGATTAAGATTATTTTATTAATTAATTGCATGCTTAAGTTCTGATTAGTAAGTGATCATGGTGCGGGTCACTACATTTATGGTATCAGAGCATGCAATAAGATTCTTTGGGACATAGTATTGATTTTGGGTTATCCTTTGTAGGATTACAAGTTGGATTCAATAACGATAGTAGTATCAGGAATTGGAATAGCAGGATGTCTAGGTTTTTCCAAGATCGTCATTGCCAAGGTTGGCAGCGGAGGATCGTATTATGTGGATCCCAGCAGGATGGAGCTGGTAGAGAAGATCCAATTTTCAATGCCAGGTGCTTCTCCAGGTTGAAAGGAATGTGTGACATGTAGTCATCCATTCTGAGTCGACCAAGGACGCCACCCCGGAAGACTCTCCTCTAGTAGTTGGAGAGATTGACGGGAAAATCTTGTCTCATCTACCAGATAAGGAACCCAACAATATTGGAAGGATCCAGTAGATTAGTAAGATTTTATTCTTTGAGATCTTGTGAGGTAGAAGTTCTGCTGACATGAGTAGCAGACGAAAAACTTCACGTTCAAGATCAGTAGACGGAATGAAAGACTTCCGCATGAATTTAAATACTGTATTTGGTTGTAAACAGTATTTCAGTTGTAATCAGATGTGAAACATCTACTAATAATAAATGCGGGAATTTTTTTTTTAAAAAAATAATACTATACATATACGGCCATACATATATGTATAAATATAAAAGAAATAATATTACTACATAAAAATAACTTAAATACTTGCTGAAAATATCATTATGCATGAAATAAAAATACTAAGTTTGATAATGCAAAATTCCCATAAATAGAAAAAAGTGAACTTGTTTAAAAACTCAACATAATAAAAATAAATGTTTCTTAAACATCAACTAAAATCTGCGATGGTCATGGGGTCCACTACCAGCTCGCTCATACGTCCTCGCCACCGGTAGGAGCAACATTATAATCATCTGACTCACCTGCACCATATAAGCATAGTGAGCCTAGGGGCTCAACATGTCTAACCCTTTATAACAAGGTTAAAAATAATGCATCACATAATTATACTAATACATATACATGTACATGCATGCATGCTCTTAAAAATAATGCTCCATGAATTCTTGCTAGCCATAACTATGATCATCATAAATACATCATAACTAATCATACATAACATAATTGAGCATGTCATAATCATAAAAACTAAGTATGGTCATATCCATGAATGTGACTAATAACTATGCCAACTGATCAGTCTAAGAACCATCGTACGTGGCGGTGGATAAATCCACCTCTATGCTGGTAGTAAACTACCTCTGTGCCAGTGGTAAAACTACTTCTATGCCGGTAGTAGAACTACCTCTGTGCCGGTGGTAAACCACCTCTGTGCCGCCACATCACTTCAATTTCCATAAAAATATTTTTCATGCTCAATTCTTAATCATAAACTCATCATAAAATATTTCATGCATGCACTTAAAATATGTCCGTAATATATATTTAATTAATTTTAATAATAAATATACTTATACTTAAAATAAACTTCATGCATAAAAAGAATTAAATATATATTCCGGACTTAGTTAATTTTTATGTGTTGGTCCAGACTGCTGATCACTCACTCTAAGCCCATATAATCTTAAGGTAGCCCATTAATTAAATAAAAGCTCTTAATCATAAATGGGGCTAAATAAAAACATTAAAACCCTTTAACTTAAGCTAACCCCAAAAATCATATTTTAGCCCAAATAACTTAATTAAACTTAACCGGACCTAAATAAAAATATTTAAGCCCATTAACTTAATTAAACCCCATAAAATTCTAAGTTGGCCCAAAAATCCACTGATTGGCCCAAAAATTCCCATGGGCCCCCAAGCCCATAAAAATCATTGGGCTAATTTAAATAAATTATTTAAGGACTAAATTAAATTATTTGGAGGCCCAAATAATTTTTTTATTAATTTAAAAGCCCAAAAGCCAATTAAATAAATAAACACTTAAAAATTAAAATATCCGAGCCCGGCCCACCTATCCCGGACCCGGACCGACCAAACCCGACCCATGACTTGACTGACTCGACCCAGACCCAAAACACCAAGCCCGGCCCGCCTAAAGCCTAGACACAACCTTAGCCTTTCTTTCCTTAATCCTAACTCATGGCACTCCTGAGCGACTTTGGAAAAACTGCCCGTGCCACCTGCTCCGGCCACCTTTGGCCGTGAAACCACTGCCCATACTTAGCCAACATCCAGACGGTTCTAACCCAACAAATTTTACCTCAAACGGAGCTCTGTAGAAGGAGAACGAACAAAAACAATCTACCCCTAGTTTCTGCTCACGCACAGAACGCGACCAAAAACTTCAGGCCATTCGGCCGCCCATCTCCGGCAACCAACGGCCGGAGAACCACCTGTAATATCTTTCTCAAGGTCTTGGGGTTCTAACCCCACTGGAATCAACCTAAAACACGCCTTGTGGACCGAGAACGAGCCAATCTCCCAACGCTGCGCGATCTGCTGCACCCAACTTTTTTGGCTTCGGTTCCGGCCCTTCTTGGCACAAACCCCCTGCCTCACTCAATCCTACAGAACCTAGGACACGATCCTAACCACAGCCAACAGCCTGGACCCGAGCCACATGAGAAAAACGTGATCAAACCTTGAAGAAAACAAGAAAACTCATGCACGTGAAGGAGTCTATGAGATTTTTCAGAAGAAGTTCAGTAAATATCATGTCAAATCCATATAGTTTGATGAAAAACGTGAGTAGTAGCTTATATGGTGGTAAAGGAAAGGAATTAAACATGCCTTTTGATTTATTAACGAAGGTAACCGCGTGTATAACTCCGGGACGACGAAACGACGAACAACTTGATAAACTCCAAGGATCGGCTATGGTGCTCTGGAAATCTGCTGTTGGTCGATGGAATGGAGGGGGAAAGGAAAGTGGAGGCGGCTGATAGGGTTTACGTAGTGTAGGGAATGATTTTTGGGATAAAATTTTGGGTAGAAAATAGGTTAACAGATAATATAAATTAATTAGGTAGATAATATAACATAAACATAAAATTTTAAACTTTTAAAAATACATACTAATCTGATATAAAACATAAATCCCGAAATATTAATTTAAGGGAGTTTTAAAAATTAATAAAATTCATTAAAATGACTTATTTTGGTTAAAAATCAACCCTTAAATAAATATATAATTAAATACTAAAATTTTCTTGACAAAATACCATAAAATATTATTTTAAGGCTCATAAAATCTCATAAAATATTTTTGGCTCAAAATTTGATATCTCGTCCGTCCACGGTCCCGTCTACACGATCAAATAACTTATTTACTCAAAAATCTAAAAATACAATAATTACGGGTTAAATGCTAAAATAAATTTAAATCATGCATATAATTCACATAATAACACTTATAAGTCATTTAACCCAAATAAAATTTTTAAATAATTATTTTTCCTAATTATGCATGCGAATTTACGTATAAAAATTTTCGGGTGTTACAAGATGTATTAAAGATTTCAGTATTTGATGTACTAAGTTATTGTTGTATTGTACATCTTTCAGTGTAATCTTTTGATTAAGGTGTGTATTACATGAGATTGTAATAAAGATTGTATTAGAACCTGGATTTGTGGTTCAAGTGTTGTAATCTTTGAGATTAACTTGGTTATTTTGAATAAAAGACTGATCATTGTTTTAAATGAGTACTTGGGAATTTTGCATGTTTTCAATGAATAGTTCTAGATGTTTTACCTAGAATATTCTTTTAAGCCAAGTGTTTGCCAAGGATGATGTGACTCATCAAGACGCATGAATGTTTGTTCTAGACGTATTTTCTTAGAACAGTTGGCTACTTTAATCCTTTTAGGTTGTTACCTAGTGATGATGGATTTTCATCAGGATGACAGATTAACTAATACCAAGAGTTGTGGATTGTGACCAGTACTAGACATGAGGGGGCGCCACCCTTAGTCGGTTATTCCTCTGGAAGTTTCTATACTTCGGAGATTGTTTGGAGGCCTTGGTGCTCCAGAGACTATATAGGGAAGGCTACTCAGTTTAGAAATTTGGCAGCAGTCACAACAGGGTATGACTTTGGATAGGACAGATACCAGGTGTGGTATCAAGGTTTAGTTATCGTTTATTTGAGATAAAGATGTTCCGTTGTCAGAACAGTCTTGGAATGGATTTTTCCTTGACAAGTAATTATTCTGAGTAGATAAGTTTTTGATCTTGATTTGTGATATCGGGATTTAATCCAGGAGATTAGTTGAATTGATATTCAACAGAATTTAATTATCAGATGCTTGCAGACTCGGGATTTGAGTCGTGCCTTTACAGAGAATTTTCCTTGACCAATGATTTTGGTCCAGAAAGGAATGATTGCATAATATCAGAGACTCAGGGATGAGTTATGCCAGGGTGCTCTTGACTGTCGGGTTCCGAGATGGTATAGTAAGTGCGACCTTATGCCGGTGTACTCTGGAAGGATTCTTTTGTTCTAGTTTGGCATTATAGGAAGACTTACCTCAGTCTCGTTGTTTGTATAGTCATAGCAATAAGCATAATTATCAGGAGAATATTCAGGATTTATTTGAGTCTTCTGGAGTTATACTTGGTACTGGATTAGTTCCAAGGGATTTGAGTTATCGTCTGACTTCATCAGAGATACAGACTTTCGTTTCCGTGGACAGAATAGTCTTGGAAAGGATTCCTTGACAAGTGAATAATCTGGACGGGTAGTTCTCGCACGTGATACTGGGGGAGAACGAGGAGGTTTTACCAGTATTGTCTGATTCTATCAGAGGTATTTTAGTGATCAGGATCTTGATTACGAGATGAACAGGAAATTCTAAGTGATGAGTTTACTTAGGTAAATTTTCCTGTAAGAATTGGAATTCGATCGATGGATTGTCAAGCAAAGAAGAATTTTATCAGGGCACTGTGATGACTTATACTAGGAGACGTGAACTTTGATCAACGATAGACATGGGAGAGTATATTTCCATTGATATTCTGGAAGTCTTTTGTACTTCAGGAAATGATGGAAAATTTACTCAGTCTAGAGATCATTGCAATAGTTACGTTAAAAATATAGTTTGGTGTCAGTTTGATAACCTTGAAAAGATACTCGATTATATTGACAGATGTCATGAGCCTGCTAAGTTACAGCATGGATTCATCAGTATGAGAATTCACTTGGTTAGTAAAATCTGGGCACTTAGGTGTTCATATATGTTTCGAAATGGTCAGTTAAATTGGTGCAAGTTTGGTGCCAATGACTATTTGTAACTATTTGTCTGAGGTAGATACAGATATTATAACCCCGTGACGGAGGAGCTAAATATTCTTTTGCATAAAGAACGATTGGAATTATTCACTTTTTGGTAGACTGAAAAGATGAGTAGAGTACTCAGATATTCAGTTCTCGGGAATGATTTGAAGTAATTCTCGGACTTCAGTGACAGAAATTGATCTAGCAAGCATTTGAATTTTAATGTATACTAACAGGATAACATCAAGTGTTTAGACATGAAAAAAGGACATCAGCTGAGATCTAAGGTTATCAGATCCAGCGAGATTGTTGTCACTGATTTTTCAGGATGTCTAATGGATGCATTGATAAGTCTGATTCGATGAGATCGATTCAGGGGTTTTTACTAGGTTGTATTGTTTTTAGGACTTTGCCTAAGAGGGATGAAACGGTTTTGTTCATCCAGTAATGCAAGTCAGGATTCAACAAGAAATGATTATCCATGAGAGGATAAGCAATATTCTCATTTTCAGGTGTTATCTGAAGTTATGAGATGGGTGTCAATATAAATTGGCACTAGAGATTGCACTAATCGATTTGTTAATCAACAGAATAATTGTATTGATGTTTTTCAAGAAGAAAACCTGAGAGGTTCAAGAAATCAAGAATTGTGGACAACGACGTTGTCACAGTTGTTATGACAAGTGTTAGTCATAAAGTATACGAATCCTTTCGGTGTAGAAAAATTTGCGTCTGAGGTTCTTTCTGGTGGAAAGGAATGAAGAAAAATGTGTATTAGTATGCTTCTATATGTTTGGTGTATCAGTAGGTCAAGGCAGAACACTGACAACTTGGAGGATTGCTTCACAGTTTATCCATTCCTGAGTGGAAATGGGAGTTGATCATGATGGACTTCGTGACCCATTTACCGGTAAGCTCGAGAAATTGTGATGTTATCTGGGTTGTGGTGGACCGACTCACCAAGTCAGCACATTTCATTCCTTATAACCGAGACTTTAGTTTTGATAGGATGGCACGATTGTACATCCAGGATATTGTTCGATTGCACGGAGTGCCTGTGAGAATCGTCAGCGATTGAGATCCCAGGTTTACTTCCAGGTTCTGGGGGAGTCTTCAGCGCGCTATGGGTACTACTCTTAATTTGAGTACAGCATATCACCCAGAGACTGACGGGCAGTCGGAGCGCACGATTCGTACTCTTGAAGACATGTTGCGAGCATGTTCTATGGATTTTGGTCCAGCATGGCAAGATCAGTTGCCATTGATTGAGTTCGCGTACAACAACAGTTACCATCGCAGTATTGGGATGGCTCCGTTTGAGGCGTTGTACGGGCGACGATGTCGTACTCCACTGTTCTGGGAGGAAGTGGGGGAGCGACAGGTTGAGGGACCAGAGTTAGTCCAGCAGGCTGTTGATATTATTGGACAGATCAAGAAGAGAATTAAGGTTGCGCAGGATCGACAAGCTAGATATACGAATGTCAAGCGCAGACCTTTACAGTTTGAGGTGGGTGAGAAAGTATTCCTGAAAGTCTCACCATTTCGCAGGATTTTGAGATTTGGTTAAGCTATCTCCTAGGTTTATTGGTCCATTTGAAATATTGGAAAGTGTTGGAGATCTGGTTTACAGGTTGGCTTTACCCCCGTATTTGTCTAAGTATCCACGACGTGTTTCATGTTTCACTGTTATGACGGTATGTGGCAGATGAGTCTCATATCTTACAGCCGTCTGAGGTACAGTTGGATTCGGATTTGACATACGTGGAGAGACCTTTGCGTATCATAGGTCATAAGGATAAGATATTACGCAACAAGACCATTCCTCTTGTTCTAGTTCAGTGGCAGCGCCGAGGCACTGAGGAGGCCACTTGGGAACTTGAGAGTCGTATGCGTACAGATTATCCAGAGCGATTTTGAATTGTTGTATTTTCAGGTTGTAACTTGTAAAATGAATCAGTTTGAATAAAAGATGTTTATTTAATATTTTACTGCATTCAGTACTTAAGATTGTTCGAGGACGAAATATCTTAAGTAGGGGGAGAATGTAGTAGCCCGGTTCCATTTTACAAGATTAAGTGATTTTAAACATTTAGAAAATGACATATAATTTTAAAAGTGTCAAAACATGTTTAAGAAGTCCTTATTTGGTTAAAATAAGTGGAAAATCAGATTCGGAACGTCCGAAAATGGTGGGGTAGGTCCCGGGGGTCCCAGAGGACCAAAACCAGTTCGAAAGCATGAGAAACAGTTCGGAGCTACCGGGCAGATCGGAGCTTCCGATACGAGATAGGAGCTTCCGATCTCAACCAGAAACAGGTGTCAAGGAGATTGAAACACGTGGCCAGATGCATGAGATCGGAGCTTCCGATCCTGCGATCGGAGCTTCCGATCTCGGCCGTCCAAAACGTGGCAAACATGCACCGATCGGAGCTTCCGATCGTGGCCTATAAATAGGGGTCCGAATCCCTCATTTTTAAGTGCAATTTTCCCTCTCCTCTCCCGGTAATCGCTCTATTTAAGGGCTTCGGGACTCTTTCTTTAAGAGTTGGAGTAGGAAATAGTTTATTTTATAGCGGACAGTGTCCGCAGTAGCAGCCAGGCGGTGGAGCTCTGGCGAGGCGTCTAGGAGTCGTAGCTAGGCTATGCCCAGGCTCTGGGGCATGCGACATCAGCGGGCTGACGACGGACGAAGGTATGTGTAACGCCCCGAAATTATCTTAATGGACTTTATTTGAGATAATAAAAGATTTTAGAAGTCGAGGGCCGATTCGATTTTGATCAGGGACTAAAATGCAATTTTTGGAATTTTCAGGGTCTAAAATGCAAAATATGGAATTGTTATATATTAGAAGCATTGACTAGTCTCCTCATCACTTCACCCTTCCCCTCCAATCTGTCTCCCTCCATTGGAGGTGAGAGAAAAGCTTCCAAGCTTTTGGGATTTCTTTTTAGCTCGATCCGTCTGTTGGAAATTGATCTAAAGTTGATATTTGCGATCACAGGGACGAGTGCTCTATTTGGAAGTAAGTTTATCTTATTTCTGAGAGGTTTGAATTTTTGGTTGTCTTTAGAATTGATTTATATTCGGAGATGATGATTATGAGATAGCTGTGATAGTATATCTAAGACGGTTCGAAGAAATAACGACGATCGGATTTGATATGAATTTTCTTGTTATTTTAGAAGATTGGAGTTTTGAGATGTGTTGGGATTAGATTGGAAATGATGTTTGATGATTGAATTGAGTTTATTGAATTGATATCTTGCTGTCTGCGTTTTCGGTTTGATCAGTTTATAGCCGTTATGCCGTCAGTTTGAGTTTTGGACTTCGTTCAATATTTTGATCGTATCGAGTTTGATTGAGCTTTTGGATGTAGATATTGATCCTTATGACTTCTTCTGATAGATTGAATTGAAGTCAGCAGAGTTGCGAGATAACAGCTTTGGCCAGTTGGAAGATTGAATTCGATTTCAGTACCTTCGAAGAGAATAAGGTAAAAGACGACTTAAACTTGAATGGAACGATTAACTCGAATTAGACTTGATTCGAGTGTTCCGAAGAATTCACATACTTGCATGATTGAATACTTATTTGAAATCATGATTGAATGTTTATTTGAAATCATGATTGAATGATTATTTGAATTGATGAATGAAATCATGATAGAATGCTCAATTGAATTGATGATTGAAATGATATTTGAATGCATGAGATGACATATGCATTCATATTGAGCCGATTGATTATTCATTTTGAATTAGACGTTCTGGTGATTATAGTTGAGTGGTCTTGTAGGCGAATTACTACATGTGCGGAAATAGCTCTCTATAATGCCCCGGAGTCTAGAGGATTAAAATATTCCTCGTCCATCTCGAAAGGAGTGTCGGTGCGATTGTAGGATGTTTTAACCTCGGGATCCCAAACCGAAGAAAGAAAGAAAGAAGAATTCCATTTGATTATCTGAGTCTGATAATCCAGAAGTTTTAAAGACATACATATAATTTTAATTCAGTACTTGGATGAATTACTTGATTTATATTGATGCAATAGATATTTGGAAATTGATACATGTCATGTCTTGATGTGTTTTAAGTGATATGCATGATAGTCTATTTTACTGGGAATTGTATTCTCACCGAATTATCTGGCTGTTGTCTTTGTTTGTATATGTACTTGGCAACAGGTGGGGCGGGACCGAGTCAGAGGCAGCATGACTAGGTGGTTGAGATGATAGAAGTGAGATTTTGATGTTTAGGAGTCGTTTACGTTTTCGAACTCCTTTTTGTAGTTGTATAAGTTCAAACTAGATTGGAGCATGCTTGTTATATTTTGAAGAATTGTATGAACTTAGAATTGAATACTTATATATCATGTTGAATGAAATTTATCTTGTTGTCGTATCGATTGAGTTGAGATTGAATTGAAAGAAAGAAAGAAAAACAAATTCTTTTTCTGGGTTGAGTGTCTCGCTCGATCGGCAGACTTTCACCGATCGAGCGAGCACCCCTTTCAGCGAGGCAGAGGTTGTGATATTTTGTGCCCACTCGATCGGTAAGATTTTACCGATCGAGCGGGGGTCCTGAATTTTTGGGCAGTATGTTGGTTTGTTTTGGCCCGCTCGATCGGTAAGATTTTACCGATCGAGCGAGCACTGTTTGAAAATAAAATAAAATAAAAAATTTATTACTTTTAATCTTGGATCTTGAATGCCCTATTGTTGTTTAATTCCGAGATTAGATGTTTAGAATCGAGGTCTCACATTAAGTGGTATCAGAGAGATAAGATTCTTGGACTGAATTTAGAAGAGAGCGGGGTAGATTGAGTCCGCTTGAATTTAATTCCTCGCATGTGATTGATTAATTATATGATTGAAGAATATGCGAGCATGCTTTATGATTGAGAATTATTTGAATTACTTGAGAATGTGATTTAAATTTTAAAGCATGAATTAATTGAGATATGAACTGTTTCGGGTTACTTGTTGCTTTAATACTCTTGAGATCGATTGAGTATGTCGAGTTGAGGTTGTGGGACACCGGATAGATGTATTTGAGATGTTGTGTCCTAATCCTCTTAAATCAGATTTTCTACTCGGCGAGTTTTGAACAGGATTCAACTAGTAGCGAACCCGATTATACAGAATTGTTCTGTGACTGAACTGATGGATGACACACCGACTCTGATAGAAGCATTACTGATGAGATTTCAGTCTATTAACCCTTCAACTCTGAGGAGTTCTGAGAATGAGTTTGGGTGTGAAAGCTGATTAGAAGAGATCGATCAGATGTTTGATTCTTTTAAACTACAGCGATGAACGACGGATTCAGTTAGTTGGTTACCAACTGCAAGGCTTTAGTACTTGCTCGAGGATTCACAGACTCTAACTGCTCTTGACGATGATGAAGCAGGTAACTGTTCGATTCTAGTCTTTTGACTCTGTTGCTGTTAGATATTGATGCAACTTTTTTCTTCTTATTGAGAAGTTAGATTAATACTTCCTCTACTTTTGAGTATCTGAATTAGTTGCGGTGAGTTTAGTTTGAATTTTTGAACTTTGATTCGATGAGAGTTGATTGTACTGAACAGTACTATGCTTCGGTTATCAGATTTGATTATATTATCGATGTAGTATATTAACCGAGTACAGGGCAACCGAGGTTGATTTCAGACAGTTGCCAGATTCAGATCCGAGACGATAGACGAATGGATTTCCTTCGGTAAAACTCCTGAATTAAGAATTCCTTTCTTATTGATTGTTGATTACCGTTTGTTACAGAATGGTACGGAGGAATGTTTGAGGTATGCAGATGATGTCTTCAATCAGCCGTGTTGGTTGATTTAACAGAGTTGTTGAGTTTGCTGATGTTGTTCTGGTTGAGATTCCAGATTTGCCTCCGAGTCGAGAGGATGTGTTCAGCATTTATTTTAGATCAGAAATCATCGACTGATAATCTGAAGGGTAGAAGTTTCAGAGATTGAATTCGGAATGAGGTACGACCGATTTGAATTTTTATCGTACAGATTGAATTGGAATTGCATCTGCAATAATTATGAGTCCTTTGAACCGAATCTTCCAGAGAGTTGTAGATAAGTTCTTGAGTATTCTTATCGATGAATCTCTTATCCTTCGAAGATCCGTATTGATCTTTCAGATTCTTTAAGAATTGTTCGCAGATTTGCATGTCGATCAATTATGCTATCCTTTTGACGTCTGAATCTTGTTGAGACCGAGTTGTATTTTCCTCGATCTTTTCTCTGGGAAGATGGAATTTTATTGAATACCTTAAGACTAGAGCTGTTATGAATTGATCTGGATCGACGTCCTTATCTGAATTTAAAGATTCTTGGATTTAGCGAGTTCTATCGCGAATCCTTTGAGGAATTCTTATTGTTGATTAGACGAATACTCAGCAGATTATGTTCTTCTGTTTAGTTTGTATCTTGAGACCAGTTCTTATTGAATTGAAGGAGAGATTGATCAGCACCTCAGTATTATTGATTCTTCGGTATTGATGACCTTTCGGTGCTTTGCACTCCTTCTTATTGAGAGTTGAGACTTATTCTTGTTCAGAAGAACTCCTTGTTTTCTTGAGCATCGAAGAAGTTGAAGACGCTCGAGACGCAATGTTAGTTTCCGATTTGAATCTCACGGAGATCTTATTGCTTGGAAGATCTCAGTAATCTACTCTGATCTTGGAAGATATAAGTTTTGATTGTCGCAGTCCGAACTGATTATGAGTTGGGAAAGAGAGTTATGCAGGGCGATTAATCTGACTGCGAATTTTATTGTTATCCGGAGAACTGATGGTAACAGCTACAATTGTAAGCTGTATGATCTGATCTTATTTTATCTACTTCAGTTGTCTTCTTTGACAGATGATTGCTGCACTTTTGATAGAGTCTGGAAAAGATGGAACGTTTATCTTGACTCTTTCATTCGACTTCGAACTAGAGTTGATTGAGAAGATTGATAACGCTTTGGAATCTGATTCGATATTTCAGAATCCGATGAAGATAGATCAGATCTGAGTATAATCTGAGATGCAGAATTTTTATTGATGCCTTATTAGCGAATAACGATGTTGTGCCAGATGTTTTGGTTTGAGACAGAGTATCAAGAGATTTGCACTTTGAAGTTTATTCAGAGTTCTTCCAGATGATCGGAAGATGTTTGTTGATGAATTGAGGAATCGGATTGAATAGAGGATGATGAAGTATGCGATTCGAAGTATAGTTTCTGATGTTGTGAACTGTCAGCAGTCAGAAAGAGAACGATCCAATTTTCTGTTGTACAGTCTATTCTGATTCAGAATGGAGTTGGGATCACAATTCATTGATTTTAGTAGTAAGACTACTTTGTTGAGTTCGAGATGAGATGTTATCTGAGTATCATTGAGCGAGTGATGGAATACTCCGTTAAGAATTCTCGATTCTAAGAATTCTTGATTTATTCTGTTGAATGACTATTGTTACAGAATAGTATGAACGAACTCTCGAAGCTTTTCAGTTGATGTTTTGAATTGTAACCTGAACTGGTTGATGTGTCAGTGGTTATTGAACGACTGAAGTTGTTCGGATTGAACTTCTAGATTGGTCCCGATTGTCAGAACGAGTTCGACATTGAATGGGGATCCGAATTTTATCTTCAGGAAGTTCGTGTTGAGAATTTTCTCAGAATCGTTTCCGAATTGAGGTATGGCCGTTTTGAACTTTTTACAGGCCGTTTGATTTGATGAATGCTCCTGTATTGATGAAGAATTTTCTGTTGACCAAATCTCTCAGAAGTATGAGTTGAAATTAGGAGTTCTTATTGATGAATTCTTGTTTTCTTGATGTGAGAATTGTACTGATCGTTCAGAGCTTCAATCTTTTCAGAATTGTACGCCGATCAGTTGTAGACTAATCTCGATGTTTGAAATTCTGAGCGGAACGAATGAATTTCTTTGATCTGTTTATCTAATGATGGAATTTTTGGTTATCCGTTCTTCTATATTCTGAGTTTCAGTACTGATGATATTGCAGTACTTGGTTTTCTTCTTATTGAGAATTCTGTTTTGAATCTTTTTAACAGAAGGAGTTAATGCATCAACTGATGTTTAGAACCGAAGAATTTGTTCTTATTTTATCTACTGTCTGATTTTGATTGACCGTTAGTCAGGATCCGTTACAGTTGTCTGTTCAGAATGATTATGATGTAGAGGAGAGAATGAATATCTTGTCAGAGGTTGTCAGATGTCATGAATTGCCGAAGTCTGTCAGTTTAGACTGAGATCCTTGATGCATTGTCCTTTCGGCATAGACTTAGAAGAGAAATTTGTTGTTGAATTCATCTACTTTCGATTCAATACCCTCAGAACGACGGCAGTCAGATCAGATGAGTCAAACTTTAGAAGAATTGCTTTGAGTAGTAGTGCTCGACTTAGCACTAGTTGACGGAATTCTTGATGTTTGTGGAAATTTCGTGCAATGACAGAGTTTGACGAGTTATTGGAGGCACATTATAGAAGTTGTGCGAGAATAGACGATGATCGAATTGAATTTTGAGATTAATTCCCTTTGTCTCTTGGTTTAGAGCGTAAGATGATTCGAAGTGTGACTGAAATTAGAGGGATTTTCTGACGACGATGAGTTGACTTTTGATAGATGGACGGAGTGTTGATGAAGTAATCGACTAGAGTTTCTGACATTCTCTGATTGATTGAGATGTCGAACTGTTTGAGACGAACGATTCAGAGTTTGATTAGAAGCAGATTATGGACTTAGTTCCGAGATGTAAATTCGTATTGCAGTCCTTTGATTCAAGCCTCGACATTGTGTTAGAATCATGTTTGATTTCGAGGAAGAAATCGATTCTTAGAGGGGAAGAATTATAACGCCCCAAAATTATCTTAATGGACTTTATTTGAGATAATCAGAGATTTTAGAAGTCGAGGGCCGATTCGATTTTGATCAGGGACTAGAATACAATTTTTGGAATTTTCAGGGTCTAAAATGCAAAATATGGAATTGTTATATATTAGAAGCATTGACTAGTCTCCTCATCACTTCACCCTTCTCCTCCAATCCATCTCCCTCCATTGAAGGCGAGAGAAAAGCTTCCAAGCTTTTGGGATTTCCTTTTTAGCTCGATCCGTCCGTTGGAAATTGATCTGAAGTTGATATTTGCGATCACAGCGACGAGTGCTCCGTTTGAAAGTAAGTTTATCTTATTTCTGAGAGGTTTGAATTTTTGGTTGTCTTTAGAATTGATTTATATTCGGAGAGGATGATTATGAGATAGTTGTGATAGTATACCTAAGACGGTTCGAAGAAATAACGACGATCGGATTTGATATGAATTTTCTTGTTATTTTCGAAGATTGGAGTTTTGAGATGTGTTGGGATTAGATTGGAAATGATATTTGATGATTTAATTGAGTTTATTGAATTGATATCTTGCTGTCTGCGTTTTCGGTTTGATCAGTTTATAGCCGTTATGCCGTCAGTTTGAGTTTTGGACTTCGTTCAATATTTTGATCGTATCGAGTTTGATTGAGCTTTTGGATGTCGATATTGATCCTTATGACTTCTTCTGATAGATTGAATTGAAGTCAGCAGAGTTGCGAGATAGCAGCTTTGGCCAGTTGGAAGATTGAATTCGATTTCAGTACCTTCGAAGAGAATAAGGTAAAAGACGACTTAGACTTGAATGGAACGATTAACTCGAATTAGACTTGATTCGAGTGTTCCGAAGAATTCACATACTTGCATGATTGAATGCTTATTTGAAATCATGATTGAATGTTTATTTGAAATCATGATTGAATGATTATTTGAATTGATGAATGAAATCATGATAGAATGCTCAATTGAATTGATGATTGAAATGATATTTGAATGCATGAGATGACATATGCATTCATATTGAGCCGATTGATTATTCATTTTGAATTAGACGTTCTGGTGATTATAGTTGAGTGGCCTTGTAGGCGAATTACTACATGTGCGGAAATAGCTCTCTATAATGCCCCGGAGTCTAGAGGATTAAAATATTCCTCGTCCACCTCGAGAGGAGTGTCAGTGCGATTGTAGGATGTTTTAACCTCGGGATCCCAAACCGAAGAAAGAAAGAAAGAAGAATTCCATTTGATTATCTGAGTCTGATAATCCAGAAGTTTTAAAGACATGCATATAATTTTAATTCAGTACTTGGATGAATTACTTGATTTATATTGATGCGATAGATATTTGGAAATTGATACATGTCATGCCTTGATGTGTTTTAAGTGATATGCATGATAGTCTATTTTACTGGGAATTGTATTCTCACCGGATTATCCGGCTGTTGTCTTTGTTTGTATGTGTACTTGGCAACAGGTGGGGCAGGACCGAGTCAGAGGCAGCATGACTAGGTGGTTGAGATGATAGAAGTAAGATTTTGATGTTTAGGAATCTTTTACGTTTTCGAACTCCTTTTTGTAGTTGTATAAGTTCAAACTAGATTGGAGCATGCTTGATATATTTTGAAGAATTGTATGAACTTAGAATTGAATACTTATATATCATGTTGAATGGAATTTATCTTGTTGTCGTATCGATTGAGTTGAGATTGAATTGAAAGAAAGAAAGAAAAACAAATTCTTTTTCTGGGCTGAGTGTCTCGCTCGATCGGCAGACTTTCACCGATCGAGCGAGCACCCCTTTCAGCGAGGCAGAGGTTGTGATATTTTGTGCCCGCTCGATCGGTAAGATTTTACCGATCGAGCGGGGGTCCTGAATTTTTGGGCAGTATGTTGGTTTGTTTTGGCCCGCTCGATCGGTAAGATTTTACCGATTGAGCGAGCACTGTTTGAAAAAAAAAATAAAAAATTTATTACTTTAAATCTTGGATCTTGAATGCCCTATTGTTGTTTAATTCCGAGATTAGATGTTTAGAATCGAGGTCTCACAGTATGGCTTTGGTTCCCTATAGTAAATAGGGAGTAGGCTATAGTTTAATTAAGGCTTTTAGAGCCTAGTAGGTGATGTTTGGCATGCTAGGTAATGCATGGTTATTTATGCTGTAGTGCTGCATGGTAGGCTTGGACCTAGAGGGGGAGCTTCTAGGATCTGCCTTAGTAAGGTACGGAAGTATTATTCGAGATATCCAGATTGAGTATGCATGTATTATGTGTTTGCATGGATTATGTGATTGCATGTTTTATATGCCTTTATATATACAGCATGTCATGACTGTATGTTGCATACATGAGCATATTGAGCTTTTACCTTAGAGGTGTCCTGTAGTAGGGCGCTCACCCTACGAGTTTGTGGATGGTTGGATACGTAAGTCTTGTGTCAGGTCACCTTTATGGTTGAACACATGTACTAGTATCTGGTCACCATTATCCACTGGGTATATGAGCCACCTCCTAATGCGACGGCGCAGCGTGATATATACCCTGGGCCCAGTCTATGAGCTTGTTTCTTGACCTGAGAGTCTTGGTATCCAGTTCACTTGCATACATGCACACATAACACCGTATACTCATACTCTCATACTGAGCATGTTAGGCTCACTTCCGGTTATTTTTCTGTTGGCTGGATGCCCTATTCCATGTGGCAGATGCAGGTCGTTCTCCCGAAGACAGGGAGGTTAGGTGGTGACCAAGGCTGGATAGCGGGGTTGACCACTAGGTTTTTCTTACCTGGTATTTGACTTACTTTAATTCCGCAGTTTCTCTGATTAAGATTATTTTATTAATTAATTGCATGTTTAAATTTTGATTAGTAGGTGATCATGGTGCGGGTCACTACAGATTCTATCTATAAACGTTAGAATACAATTGATGAGTTATTATCCAATTTGACTTTCTCACGGGCCCAAGCCCAATGACTCAATCCATATGGGTCTCATATTACTCCGATATTTATTTGGACATTTTATCAAGGCC
This sequence comes from Henckelia pumila, assembly GCF_033568475.1. Lineage (NCBI taxonomy): Eukaryota > Viridiplantae > Streptophyta > Magnoliopsida > Lamiales > Gesneriaceae > Henckelia > Henckelia pumila. The sequence continues at coordinate 147,898,899 of NC_133123.1, read as the reverse complement.
CATAAATACCTAAAAGCCCATAAGAGGCTCAAGCCCATGAACTCTCTGAATATCTATAAATAGCTCAAGTTCTCTCATTATTAAGGTACGCACTCTATAGTCACATGCTCTAGTTCTGTAGAACTTTTATTGGGCAAATACTGACTTGAGCGTCGGAGTGTCTTCGCCGGGCAACCCCCGGCGCCACTCACTTTGCTTTGTGATGCAGGTGAAAACCCACGAGGTTCGGTATTTGGAACAGATCGAGTATTAATCCGACTATCCAGATCTCCACAAGTTACCCAGATTTTCTCTAATCGGGAAATATCAATTTTTTGCTACATCAGCTTGGCGCCGTCTATAGAAACTTGTTCAATGCATCATTGAGAATGCATACTCCATCACAAACATCTCAAGGAAATAATCGCAATGGAGACCCACCTCCAATTTCCAAACCACCGCCTGAATTTAGTTTTACCCAAGAAACGTTGACAGTCTTAATGGAAGAAACAGCCGCACGCGCAGCGACTGAAGCGGTCGCTCAGTTCGTGGAATCCCGTCAACGTCGATGCACCGAAAAGAGAGCTCATAGAAGAGGGTTCTCATCTCATGACCCCGGTAACAAAGACCCAAAGAAAACTAAGTCTAAAGTGAAAGACAAAGATCATGAGGGGACCAAGAAAAATACTTTTCATAAAGAGAGTGAAACAAGTGCTCACACAATTCGCGACGTCTTTGACGAAAACAACCACTAATCCAACCCGTGGAGATTGATTTCACACATATGCAACTGGAGAGAATTCGTCAGCAATCTTGCCTGTACGTCGGAGCCCGTTCACTAACGTCATTCTATCTGAAGCATTGCCTAAGGAAGTCAAAATCCCTAACCTACTTGAGTTCGATGGAACTGGTGATCCTCAAGATCATATTGACAAATTCTATACGAAGGCAGATTTATATGACATCACAGATGCGGCTTACTGCAAGATATTTCGAACAACGTTATCAGGGCAAGCTCTCACATGGTTCAATAAGCTGCCATCCGAATCCATCGCCAACTTGGAGGAACTCATCCAGCGCTTCATCCAACAATTCTCAATTAACAAGAAATACCCAAAAACAGCAGCATATTTATTCACAATTCTTCAAAAGGAAGGAGAAAGTTTGCGAGACTATGTTAAGAGATTTACTCACGCGGTTCACGCGGTCCCACACTTGAACCATGATATGTTATCTGAAATAATGCAGCAGAACTTGCGTCCTGGAAGGTTCAAGGAATCTATAGCAGGAAAATCTCCGGACACATTGGAGGAGCTGTTGTCTAGAGCGAAAAAATACATCCGCATCGAGGAAACTGATGAGTTGCACTCCTCGAAAAAAAAGAAAACAAAACGAAGAATACAATGAAATATAACGCAGGACAGAGAGTCATGTCAATCTAAAGAAACTCTATACTCATAGAGCAAACATCTGCAAGCTAAAATAAATTGCTTGTCGCTACTTTATTTACTCTGCAGATCAAAATTTTTATTTAATTCTCTTTTATTTTAAGTTTAATAATAAACTTACATTAATTTGTTTAATTTAAATTTAATTATATAGAAAGGAACTCAGCTCCGTTAACGAATACTTAACTCATGCGCCACGACCCATGCATTCATTGAGGCTACTCATCCATCAGAGGCTTGGCCAGCCCTGTAGGACTACTTAAGCCACGATGCTGTAAGAGGTCAAGACGACAAAAATACAGTCCCGGTATACCTCACCACCTAGCAAATATAGTGGGTTCAGGACTTCCCCATGAGACAAAATCTTAGGAACTTGATCCACTCCTAAGTACTCCATGTTAAGCACTACGTTATTTCTGCTAGAGCACAACAAAAATTCATAGTGACTATAAATAATTTACAAAGTCATAGTGACTATAAATAATTCACAAAGTCATAGTGACTATAAATAATTCAAAAAAAGTCATAGTGACTATAAAAAATTCAAAAAAGTCATAGCGACTATAAATAATTCATCAAGTCATGACGACTATAAAAAAGTTTTTTAGAAGAAGTCATAGCGACTATAAACAATTCAGAAAAAGTCAGAGCGACTATAAACAATTCAAAAAAGTCATAGTGACTATAAATAATTCAAGAAATCATATTGACTATAAATAATTCAAAAAAGTCATAATGAGTATAAATAATTCACAGTCATAGAGACTATAAACAATTCAAAAAATTCGTAGCGACTATAAATAATTTATCAAATCATAACGACTATAAAAAAAAATTTCAGAAAAAGTCAGAGCAACGATAAACAATTAAAAAAAAGTCAGAGTGACTATAAACAATTCAAAAAAGTCATAACGACTATAAATAGTCCAAGAAATCATTTTGTCGAAAAATGATGAAAACATGACATTTTGAACAGATAGCTGTATGATTATAAATAATTTATCAAATCATAACGACTATAAAAAAAATTTTCAGAAAAAGTCAGAGCAACGATAAACAATTAAAAAAAAGTCAGAGTGACTATAAACAATTCAAAAAAGTCATAACGACTATAAATAGTCCAAGAAATCATTTTGTCGAAAAATGATGAAAACATGACATTTTGAACAGATAGCTGTATGATTTTAAAAGTTGGAATGATAGTGGTGTTATTATCGTGTGTAATATTAACTTTTGATGAAACTTATAATGATTTATTTATTTTATTTGGCGTGTGATAGAAGGGGCAAGAAGTTGACAGAGATTGTCATACGATAAGATTGAATTTGACAATGCGAGGGGTCAATTATATAATTATAACTATAAAGCATGTCTACTCGAGCGTTGAAGGCACCAACGGTGTACACTTTGTTGAAGGTTCAATTCAACTTTCACCCATCTTTTTCTGGTAAGAAAAGCCAACAAATTTAATAATTATTAAACAATATTTTATGTTTTTTTATATTTATTATTATAATATAAACAAGAAGATAGACTTTAAAATTTAGCATCACGATGTATTTTTTATTTTATATATATGCAGGTTCGAGCAATTTTTCTTCGAAACCACATTAATGTCATCCAAATTATATACTGCTAATAAATTCTTTTCAATTTTTTTTTTTCAAAATTTGATTTTAAGGAAGATTATTTTTTTATCCTATTATATTAAAAAAATATTCTCAATCATCAAATCCATCTGTCTTCCATTTTAATTATAAGCCTCGCTCTCTTTGTATCATTTCGTATTCTTTGATTTTCTGGTGCTTCTCACATACATACTATATATACAAACCTTATTGTTGATCTAAAGTCTAAACTTTGAAGTGTCCACAATTCGTTTATATTTTCTTAGAAGTCAATTGTGAATAAATCCCTAAACTCAAACCTAACTTTTTTATAAATCTCTACAATAAAAATTCTTTCTTAAAACTCCCTAGGACCACCAAACTTGGTCAAATCCAATGTTTAATTTTTGTACCCAATTTATGCATTTATGTACTCCATTTATGCAATGTTTGTGCTCAATTATGGTACTTGAATCATCCGCAAAAATGGTATCAAAGCTTTAGGTTAAATATTCAGACTTAATATTATTCGTTAACTCATACTTTTCTTTGTTGAGTAGAAGATTTTTTACAAAAGATGACTTCAAACGAAAGTTTGAATAAAGAGGATTTTATTTATATGAAATCCTATAAACAAGTTAATCTGTTCACAATAGATTACTTACGACAGAAAGATGATTTCTAACTCTCAATTTTTAGAAATTATCCCAGATTCCTCTAAACTCTCCGGAGATCTTAGAGAAATTCAAAAGACGGTACAATATTACAGCAATCAGCTGTATGAAATATCTCGGCAGATTGAAGGAATCCTTAAGAAACAAGAAGAAATTCTTGTAACCCTAAAGGATCTTCAAAATAAAATCACAAATTTAGAACAAACTTCAGGTTCTAGAAAAGGAAATACAGGAGGAAGGTTACCACTCTCGTTTGGTACCGAACCGTTGTTACATCAGAAAGGTAAAACCAAAATGGTTCAAAAACCTTTAACTGATGATGAAAGGATGATTAATCTTATAAAAGCAGTATCAGAGAAAAACACTATCTGATGACTACTTTAGAGAGATTAAATCTCGAAGATCTACAAGATCTCGCGGATTCTTTTGCGAATCTCAAAGTAGTAGATCTAAAAATAAACTCCCCTGAGGGTGAAAAACCCATAGGGAATCCCCAAAGATATGCGGTTAAAACAGAAGAACCACATAGTGAATTTCAGGTTGGAAAAAATTCACATCCAGCAGGAACCAGATCAAGAAGGAGTAAAATCCCACTCCATCAAACTCCTTACGAAAAAACTGTTTTAGATCCAATACATCCTTACGGGGTTATGTTAAACCTTGATGTTTTGGACTTCAAAAACAGAGAAGATCTTATAGATGATTGGACGTCAGCTATGAGAATTGCAGCAGGGACATTAGATCTCAATAAAGAAGGATTCATTAAACTTCTAAAAATGAGTCTAATGGGATCTGTCAAGATTGCTTGGGAGATGACTATGCCAGATACGAAGGAATCAATCTTAGCAGGAGAATCCCTCAGCGAAATTGGAGAAAGAATGGCCACCCTATTTAAAACACAATTCATAGGGGTAGACTATTTCAACAATCCAGATACAAAGAAAAAGAGAAGATATACTCAAGCTCTGTATAGCCTCGAGTTACATGATATCTGTTTAGTTGATGAATACATTATGTTATTCACTAAATACAGATGGAATTCAGGAGTCGAGGAAAATGTAGCTATTCAGCTATTTTTCGCAAAAATGCCAAGTCCCTTGAGAGAAATGCTGATTAAAGAATACGTTCCAGGTCATCTTGACACTTTGGCAAGACGCGCGTCCTTTTTGAAAGGAAAATTGGCAGAATGGTGCCATATGGCAGCATTACAGAAGAACTACAAGAAAATAAGGGGTATAAATAAACGTACACCTTTATGTTGTAAAGATAATGATCTTTCAACGATCATTGGAAACAGATCACAGGGATTTAAAAGGAAGAAATTCAGAAGTAATCCCTACAATAAAAGAATGAGAAGTTCTTGGAAACCAAGAACATTTTGGTCCAAACAAAAGGCCAGATCTTATAGGTCAGGAAGAAGAAGTGGACCTACAAGAACATCCCCAGTAACAAGCTCATCACAAAGCAGGGGAAGAACACCATCAAGAAGAACTTTCAGAAGAACTCATACAAGAGCAAGTGAAAGTTTCAAGGATTGCAACTGCTGGACATGTAGAGCAAGAGGACATATATCTACAAATTGTCCAAAAAACGAGAAAAAAAGAGTTAAACTCTTTGAAGCAACACCAGATATGGATGATGCGGTCTTCTTTCAAGATCTAGTCCAAGTATATCAATTTGAGGATATCCCCTCAGATGAAAGCATATACGAAGAAGAGATATTGTTTAGTCAAGAAGATTCTGAGGATGGATCAGAATAAGAATCAGAATAGAGAAGAAGTGTTTCGGCATGAAACACATGAAAGTTTGGCTGGATTATTTAGCCAAACCACGATATCTCATAATATGGTCCAAAGGATTATGAGAGAAAATCCAACGTTACAAAAGTACCAGGGATTTTTGGCAGGACAAGTAGAAAGAGTCTTAGGCAACCTAGGGCTTAGACAAAGAAGACATAATTTGATTTACAAAGTATCCAGAAGGGAAATAGCAATCCCCATGGAGTTAACAAGTAATAAAATAGAGATGCAGTTAATTCCTTTTGAAGAAATAAGAGAGTAATTGCAAAAGTTGAAAGGTGAGGTAGCAAGGACGATGTCTTGGATTCATATTGGAGCAATCCAAATAATGATCAAGACAACTTTTAAAGAAGGAATATATTCACCCATAGATATCGTAGTATGCGATAAAAGAATGGGGAATATTCAAGATGCTGTCCTGGGTACTATCTCAGAAAATCTTTGTGCAGGAAAAATTGTAGGAGTTATCTATCCAAGAATAGCCTACAATTTAGCTGACAGGGACTTTAGTCGAGCCTTGACGTTGCATAAAAACTTCAAGGAAAAGAGACTAATGAAGGAAGGTAATATACCATATTCTATTACATATCAAATTTCATATGCTCTTTCTAATACTCATCATTCTGAATTATTTATTAGAAATGAGTTCATTGAAATTCCAGAGATCTTTGGGAAAGTTGCTCATGCAATATACCCAGAAAGAATCGAGTTTCCTTTAATTCAGGAAACAGACATTCAAATTCAAGACAGGCCAGTTCTATACAGAGACTTTAAAATAGAACCTCGAAGGTTATCTTTTCAAGGAAACCGAATGACAAGTAGGAGATGGGACAAATCTCCTATTCAAGAAATTCCACCAGAAGAAAAAGAGTTTTCTATAATAGGAAAACTTAGATCTCCAGAAGGATGGAAAGAAGTGAAAATAGTATTCGATATTACAAGTCATCGGAACCAGTTCCCTTGTAACTCGATTTACTATTTGGAACAACATGAAAAAGGAACTTACCAAGGATTGATAAATATTGTAGAATTGGAAGTTCAAATATGTGGAATTCCAGGAAAAGAAGTTGATCAGCTCATTCTTGGCCTAGAGTTTCTGGAGGACAATAAACCATGGAAACGCCTTGAAAAAGGAATAGAGTTCATGGCAAAAGAAAAGACTTGGAGGATTCAATAAGAATTTTAAGAAATGGAAAACCAAGAGAATTGGATAAGGGACAATCCCTTAATCAGATTCGAGAACTCTGTTTACAAACAAAGGAAGAAGCAGCTGTTGAAATTAGTAAGTCATGAACATGATTTACTAGATCGCATTGAAGAGGTAGAAAGGAGTAACCATACTCTACCTTCTGAAGCCTTAGGAAGACTAAAGGTGAATAGTCTTAATCGGATTACTGAGTTACAACACAGTCTGTTAAAAATGGCAGGGCCATTTAGTAATCCCTTTAAAAAATGACAACAAGTCCTTTCTCCATATACATTTCGATAGGGATGTTGTATGAACAATATATGGCTGAATACTTTGCAGCTTATATTGATTTGGGAGCAGGAATTTGTACAGCAAAAAGAGGAGTCTTCCCTGAAAAATGTGAAGAAGATTTGCCAAAAATTGATGGACGAGATTTTTCTCGAAGAATTTTAATTCTTTGCAAAGGAATAAAACAAGCAGATATCCTTATAGGAGGAGCAGGTCAGACACCTTGATACAAGGTAAAGACACCACCAATCTATTTCCATGATACAGGAGCTGATATCCTGTTAGGAAATAACTTCTTACAAATGTTTAAGAAGTACACACAAGACAATGATTCAAGAAGACTTATGTTCACTACAATTTGTAATCATAAAATTATCATTCAAAGACTCAAAGTTGCTTTTTATCGACAATTTCCGATAATATTTCGCAGCCAGCGTGGTGATAAGGGACAACTTTTTCACCCAAAAATGAAAGATCCAAGAAGGTTTGGAGAAACCATGTTGAAAATAACAACAGAACAAGAACTCCAAACAGAGGATATGGAGCTTCTCAAGGTAACTCTAAATCATAGAGATATAGAGTTAGAAAATAAGGTATCCCTTGAAGATGTCAAAAATAGGCTCAAAGAAAGTTATAATGAGCATCATTTGGCATGGTGGGATAAAAATCAACTCAAAGCCAGTCTTACTCTAAAGGAAGGCAAAGAGTATGAATTCGTCAGATATAAGCCTATCCCAATGAACATAACAGATCAAAGGGATATGAGAATGATTATCAAGGAACATTTGGACCTTGGTCTAATCAAAGAAGGAGTTTCACCATATAGTAGCCCAGGTTTTCTGGTCAGAAATCATGGTGAAATAAAAAGAGGAAAACCCAGGTTAGTTATTAACTACCAAGGTATTAATAAAATCCTGGAGTTTGACGGGTACTTCATACCTAGTAGAGAACATCTAATTAGCTGCGTACGAAATGCTAGAGTGTTCTCAAAATTTGATTGTAAGTCTGGATTCTACCAGATAAGAATGAAAGAAGGCAGTAAGAAATTCACAGTTTTCTCTACTCCACAAGGACACTATATTTGGGAAGTTATGCCTATGGGATTGGCCAATGCACCCCAAATATTTCAAAGAAAGATGGATAATCTTTTTAAAGATTACTTCAACTTTATGTTTGTTTATATTGATGATATTCTTATAACATCAAAAAACATAGACGAACATGTTAAACACTTAGAGATTTTCTCTAAGATTTGTAAACAAGAAGGACTGGTTTTATCTGAAAAGAAAGCAGTCATAGCAACAAGGAAAATTGAATTCCTTGGTATTGAGATTGATGAAACTGGAATAATTCTACAACCCCATATTGTGGAAAAGGTAAAGAATTTTCCAGATAAACTCAAAGATGTAAAGCAACTCCAGAGTTTTCTAGGAGTAGTTAATTTTGCAGGGATGTTCATAAACAACCTAGCAATGTACAGAAAGGTGTTCAGTCCTTTGTTAAAAAAGGATGCCAGATTTATATGGACCGATGATCATACTAAAGGGGTAAACCAATTAAAGGAGATATGTAAGAATCTCCCAAAAATGGCTATACCCGTAGATGAAGATGATCTGGTATTATTCACGGATGCCAGTGACGAATGGTGGGCTGTAGTCCTTACCAAGATCACCCCGGATGGAGAAATACCATGCAGATACTGTAGCGGTCTTTTTTCAGAATCTGAGGCCATCAGATGGCATATCAACGAGAAGGAATTCTATGCAGTTAAAAGGGATTTTGAAAAATGACCATTATTTTTACTTGCTAAAAAATTCACGCTAAAGGTTGATAACACCCAGGTAAAAGCTTTCTTAAGAAATAAGATTGAATCCAAACCTGAGAAATCTAGGTTATTAAGATGGCAAGCATTATGTCAAAATTATATTTTTGATATTGTTATTATTAAATCTCATGAAAATATTCTTGCAGATTTCTTAACAAGAGATGGAAGGCAGTGACGTGGATTCCATCATGAAAATGCAGAGGCATCTCAGGGAACACCTTGGGTTGCTTCAAACCGAGTTCAACCAGTTAGTCATTAATGCTGAAATGGCTGGCAGGTTACAACAAGCCGATCGGATCAAAGTATCTAATCGTATTACTGGATGTATGCAAGCTCAAACTCAACTATGGGCTGCTATTCAAGGGCCAATTGTTAAGGCTATAGAGAAACCATTGGTTTCTTATAAACATGATATGTTAAAACCATTGGTTTTACAAGAAGAAAAATTACAGCCACTGGTTGTAGAACAAAAGGTTGAGGATTCCAAAACCCAAGAAACAAGTGCTAATCTATCATCAGCTTTTGATGAATTGGATGAAGCAACAATTGATGAGAAAAACTCATCAAGTCAACCCTTCGCCTCTGGGGTAAAAGAGGAAGAGATCAATCTTAGGCCCAACACTGACAAGGGTAAATCTAATATTGATACTAATCCAGCTATTATTTCTCCATTCCAGGTTTATCAACAAAGGTGGAAGAAATTAAAGACAAGGAGTGAAATCAATCCGAAAACTTGCAGGGTTGATGTTGCAGGAATATATCCAAGGGTTTGGCTAAAAAACAATGTCAATCCTAAGGATGTAAAGCTCTGGTATGAATTTGGGGCTTTGGCCTCAGTTTATACAACGTCGCCAAGCTTCCCGGAGATATCACAGTTACCAAAATGGATCCATGAAGCAGTTCAAGAAACATGGGCAAATAATGATCATTTGTCCAGAGGAAATGTGCTAGAATTATATTTCTTCAGTGCAGCTCCAGAACCAACAGGGAGAGGATCACACGAACCCTTTCATTTCATCAAGCTAAGGAGACCTGATTTGACGAGCCATAAATTTATCAAGGATCCTAAAGCTGAAGAAATACCCTTGGTGTCCACTTTTGGAGAAAATGAAATCTCAACCAGAAGGGCATGGGGTATTTGGGTCTGTCTCACCGAGATGGACAAAGTCAAATTTTCGTTCAAATTCTACCAAAATTCTGTGAATGGATCGTTCCTGTTAAACACAATGACAGGAAAAACTACGGCTTTCGCAGAAGAACTCTTCGAAAAGAAGAGAAACTTTTTGTGGAACAACAAGCTGCCGGGGAGTAAAGAAACTCGTCGAAAATTTTGTAACATGACTCACATAGGAAGATGGTCAGAGGTTATCTGCCCAGAATGTCCTGATCAAAAGGAGCCAGAGTTCGGAAAAACATTCAGACCCCGAACGGATTGAAAAGATTTTTCCGAGACAAGCAAAGGTGGACAGGGACCACCAAAGATGCGTTTTTTCAGGGGACCACTGCAAAAGCAGAAGATGCCCCGACAAGAATAAAGAAGACATGTGAGGAGTATAGAGCCAAAAGAAAAAGGACGACATGTGACTCCTCCACCAACAAACGATGCCATCAATAATGGCATAACAGGACAAGGTGGATAACAGGTGATTCATCCACTAGCTAAAATGCCATTAATAATGGCATAGAAGGACAAGACAAACAACTGTAAGATTCCCTGAAGTTTCTCGGTGAAACGAGTCGAACCTCAGCTATAAATGCAAGCGTTCAAGGAAGCTGAAGATATCGATCATTCCTTTCAGTTTTCTTACAAATAAATTGTTGTAAAATTTCTCTTTCTATTGTATTAATTTTTCTTTTATGTATTTGAAGAACAAGGCTACTATGAGTAGCTAAACAAGTTGTCTTCCATTCTTCAAAGGAGTTGATTTATGTAATAATATTATGTCTGAATAATGTTTTTAAAGTCTCTTGTTCTTTCATGCTCATATTTTATACTTAAATTCATATACCATACGCCTTAAGGTAGAAAACGAATTAAGGCTGTGCTGGGTGTCGTTGAAGGAGTTTGTGCAGAAACCATCTGTTGCGACTGCGTGGTTGGAGTGTGAGGAGCACTTCGTAAAACTCGGCAGGTATGACCCGACGACACTATGGTCAAAGAGGTTTTTGAATTTAATTCATCTTACGGAAGCATGTTGGACCCTAATCCAAAGTATATCGGCTGGAAACCTTGCGTAACCGATAGTTCGGCTTAGCCTGAACTGGTTCGATAGGTAAAACAATGACACGTACAAAGGATTAAATGCTAAACACTTTATTAAGATAAATTTGGGGACCACTAGGGAGTTGAAACAAAGAAATTGGAGTGTAGGGAGTTAAGAGAAAGAAATGTTTGGGTTTGGGGATTTTAAAATAATTTGCCCAAAAATAAGTGATTTAAAAATATTCTTCATAGAGCACACGATATAATCATTTGAAGATGAAAATAAATAAATAAAAATTCATATTCTTTTTATGATTAATATTATTTAGTGGTATTAATTTACGGCACAGATGACCGAAAAATTGGTATTGGATTAATATTATGTCATTATAATAATTATGATTATAATAGTTCATATTATTATTGTTTTTTTATGTAAAAAAAAATGTTTGGAAAGAAAATATAATTTTACTTCAAATTATTTTATTTCTCGAGATGGTTAATTTGTACGCATGGGCTGAACACCGCCCATTTGATTAAAAATTTTACCCTGATTTCAGTGAGATGAGCCCATTAACCAAATGCATTTATAATTTCGATCGAATGATTTATAGGAAATGAGAGTTTTATTGGGCTTATCATTCTTTATTTACATTATAAATACTAAAGAAGTCAATTTTTTTTTTTTGCGAAAAGTAAATAAACAAATAAAATTTGGTTCAAGTAAAAATAATGAGGAGTCATGGAGTGAAATGCATTTTAATATCTGTTGATATTAGAAGTATTTAAAAAAGTTCTCATTAAACAGATATAAATCTCTATTTGATCTTTAATATGTTGCGGTTATTGTTTTTATTTTTAATTGTTTGGTTTTTTTTACTTTGGTTTTCAGGTTTATTGAATCTTGTACTTGGCTATGTTGTTTATGGAAAAAAAGGAGGTAGCTAAACTTGATTTAGAATGGTTTTGCGCAATAAAAAAAAACATGAAAAGTGTGGACATTTTGTTAATTAGATTCGATTTAGTTTATATGTCATTCCTATAATTTAATAAATTTATATTAATGATAAATTAATATGCTCATTTAATTATCAATCCGTATAGTTTTATTCTTAATAATTAATATTATATAGGACATTTTTCTTAAAATTAGTTTAGGGTTTCCAATTTCTATAGACATACTAACAAAACATTTTTATTAAAATGTTTTTTTACAAAATTTTTACAAAGAGTTTCAAGGATTGTTTTAAGAATAAACATATGTTTGGATAACAATTCTATATAAAAATGGTTTTGTTGTTGATGAGATGTTTGATTATTCTAAAAACATCAAAAAAATATCTCTCAATCTTTAAAAAAACAATATTTGGAACACTTTTCTAAAAATGTTACACAAAATTCTTACTTAAACAAATACTTTAATTTTTTCCACTTTTAAAATGATAAAAATATTTTTAAAGTAATTGTCCAAACGAAACCTTAAATTAAAAAAATTATATTTGACTAATGAATTATCTCATACAATATATTAAATTTGGATCTAATAGAGATAAATCAGTAACATTATCAGTATCGTGATCATTTTTTTATATCCTCAAAACGCATCATATTTTTTTCAGTAGCATGGAGAAGTAAATTAAATTAATAAAAATAAAATTTCTAAAAATACTCATTAAAAATAAGGAAAATTTTAAATTATATTTTTTTAACAAGAATATCTAGAAATAATCGAATTAATTAATAATCACACAGCACATGAAAAGAATGAAAAGAGATATCACAGCAGAACTTAAATATATTTGCATGGGTTATTTGTGCGGAGGAATTATTGCCAGGCTCAGTTCACGCATGCAATTGAAATAGTGATTGATTTTGAAAGAGAAAAAAAGAAAATACAGATTAATATTCGATGGCCGTAATTTATCATAAAATACCAACAAAATTAAATATGGTGGTGTCATGTCATTTGAATGCTTTCAAACAAAATAGTACACCAACTATAGAAAAGAGAGTGGGGGAAATGTCCAATCAATTTTGAAAATAAAAGGACGATTTTTCTATCCTACCTTGGCCCCATTATTTTAACAAAAATAATATCATCATCAAAATATAATACGATATTACATGATAACCTATAATATATAGTTACATACATCGTGATATTTAATACGGCCGACATCATAATAAAGGGGATCGGAGGAAATATATTAATTTACATATAATTAATTTCTAAATTAATCGCATATCAGCTACATTATATATTACTCCCTAATAAAACAATATTATGCAAGTACTACATTTCAAACATGCATAAAACACATGATGATCGATCTCAAGAAAAATGCCACCACCAAAAAAAAAAAAAAAACACACAATTACATAAACAAATATAATTACAGAAAATAACGATCATGATCTGCAACCCACCATGAAAGGATCCATATTATATCCTAATATTTTGATAAATTTCAAGGTTGAAAAAACTTATCACCACACCTGCATTTCCAAGAAAGAAGATAGTAGCTATCGTCCTCTCTGCTGCGGGACAATTTTGCTTCCATGTTTTTGTTTTTGTTTTTGTTTTTGTTATCGTTGTTCCGGTGAGGTGGGATCACTAGCGTCGCCTCACACGGCCTGCAGTTCATGCATTTGTCCACGCTGCAAGCCGGCGGCCTCGATCCCAGGATCGTCTTCTTCATTTGCTCGTCAACATTCTTCGATTTTTCGTCCATTAATCCATTAATCCCACCTGCGCCTGAGATTTATTCGTATGTCAATCGAGTGAGTCCATCGTCTCAGACACAGGTCTGAACAAAAAATAATATGTACATGCACCCACACATGATATAACATTTTGTTACGTATTAAATCGTCGATTTTTTAAACTTATATAATGAAATTACCTGATATAGAAGGGAGCAAAGTGAGAGAAAAAAAGAAGAAGATGACCAAGAGTGATAAACTGAGAGATAGATGATAGTTTGATGATAGAGCAGCCATCCCACAAAATTCAGACAGCAAATGAAAGGAAGGGAAGCTAGCTAACATATGTGCATGCTAACATAAGATTATAATATTTATTTATTTATTAATATTAAGGGAAAAAATGTGGATAGGAAAGTGAATTATTTTTTTTTTATACAGACAAGGTGAAGCATTGTAAACAGAGGAAGGGACATGAGTGGTACAGTGTTGTGATTTCATTGGGTTTAGGATGACATCTCACACAGAAAATAATGTTTTGGTTTCTCCTTTTGGGAAAATGTTGCGTTTCATCACTGTGGTATGGGGGGAAAGTTTGAAATGACCTTTTCAGAATCTTGCGCCACTACAATTTTCATTTATTTTACTACGGAAAATTAAAAAGAAAAAAATTTAAAATTGAAGAAGAAATTATATTTTTGGGGTGTGGTGTGTCTCGTTGTTGGAACAAAACAAAAAAGTTTGTGAAAAGTATTATGATTCTTGAAAAGAGAAAAATAAAAATAAAAAATGAGTGAACATTAAATTAATTAAACTATATATCTCCATGATGATTACTAACAACTTTCTTGGGGAAATGGACTTTTCTTTCCGGAGGACATGAAGTCAATGATATGCATTAGTTCAAGTTGATTGTGGACTTCGTTTGTTTTGTTCTTGAATGTTGATTGAATAGTTGGAACTTATGTAAAGATTGAAAATAGGAAAATCTATGTTGAAGGGGATCGCGGATGGTTTTTATGTTACGATTTTCTCAATCTCTTGTTTCTAAACTTGAACGAACAAATATGCAGATGAAAATCGAGTAATATTATCTCCAATCATTGAGTGATTTGCAAGTATTCTGAAGATGATTTGTATATATAAGAACCTCAAATGCTTGTATTTATAGACAATATCGTACCATCAATGAGTACATTGAGAGCGTGATAGGTATATGTACAAAAGTCTAATGAGCCTACGCATATATACATCTCTACGGTATTCGCCAATGCAAAGTTAATCATTTCTCCCCTTATATATGATCCTGATCCTTGATATATATATGGGCTACAATATGATTTT
Source organism: Henckelia pumila (assembly GCF_033568475.1). Taxonomy (NCBI): domain Eukaryota; kingdom Viridiplantae; phylum Streptophyta; class Magnoliopsida; order Lamiales; family Gesneriaceae; genus Henckelia; species Henckelia pumila. The sequence goes on along the minus strand of NC_133123.1, from coordinate 147,883,840 downwards.
GTCAAATTCAAATCTTTCTAACATTTTGTGAATTGTTAGACATGAAATGCATATGTTTTCCTATATTAAGAAAAATTTCCGATAATTAGACAAGTTTTATGATTTCGTTTTCAGCTGTCATTACAAGAAACCAAAAGAGGTGGGAGCAATTCCATTCTTGAAAAAGAAAAAAAAAACACACACAGACCCTTTGTTAGATTTCACAGTGGCAACCTCTGCAGTAGTACTCCAGCCTGTAAAAAAAAAAAAAGAAAAAGGTTTAGTAGTTCAACTGAAACTAAAGCAAAGCATTTTCACGTACCCACTTTTACCACAGTAATTAACATGGAGATTTAAGTAGAAGATTTGGAGAATCCAAAAGCGCCTATTTGCAACGACTGTAGAAACACGCTTTCAACGTCATTTATCAGTTATCTTTCCTCCCCGCTGTTGCGTGCAGTTTCCATTTCAGAGAATACTGAGCCTCCCCTCTTGTGACTAAAGCTTTCGTGACTATGTTCTTCATTAGGACCAAAAATAAAATAAACTTGTGCATTTTCCCATTAATTAAACATAATACTCCCGGTGGAACATAGACTAGTGTTCGTTCACTCCAAAACAAGCGGAGTGGCCTACGGGACGAATAATAGTTATCAAATCCAACATTTACTGATGTTTTACGGTTAAAACAGTTGGATCGCGGCAGCAAGGAACAAGTAAAACTTATGCAAAGCAAGATAGCTAGGACTGCAAAAGGGCTTGTTGCTGCTAAATAAGTAGCATCCCAGATGACTAATAGTCTACTTGAGACATGTCTCAAGATTTGTCTCCAGGACCTTGCATGAGGGAGTGAGTCCATCGCCTCAAGCCCAGGTCTAAGAGAGGATCCAAAAAAATACATAAACTATTATTAGTTTATGTGTGCAATAAAATTTTTTAAATGTCGTGATTTTTCCAAAAATATATATATATATATATATATTGTCGGAAGTTCTCATCACATCGCATGATAATTAATACAGAACAACTCTTGGGTTTCAAAACTTTTACCACTTTTTTTCATTGTTGATTCTCGGATTTCATCGACTTACATGTTATTTTTATATTTTTTTCTCTAATTTTTCTGATTTTTTTAGGAATGTATGTGATATTTTTTTATTCGTTAGCATGATTAGATACAATGTAAGAAATTTCTTCAACTAATGCATTAATTTTCTTGACTTTCGTATATTGTCAAATAATTGATGTTTTTGCTGTTAAAATAACAAAATATTATTTAAATGATTATTTATAACATTTTAGTTTTATTACTTAATGTCATTATAAAGTTTTTGAATATTATATGAATAAAATTATAAAATTTTGCATATTTAATTTTCAAAAACTATCTTTAATAATTTTTAAAAAGTTGGAAAAAAATTATTGTTAAGTTCGACTCAGGCCCTAAAAATCATAGGTACGACACTGTTTGTCTCGCAGTTCTAAAACTCAGAAATCAAATTCTTAAGATATTCGTGCGAACATCTCAATTTTTAAAAAACAATATATATATATATATATTATATGTTACGGTCCATGCGAAACATGCGAAACATCACCGTTTCGCTACATAGCACCACCTTATGTTTTCCACTGCCCTGCAGAGGATCCGTGTCCTCCAAAGTACATTTACACATATACAGATTCTGTGTTATAACTTACAAACTTCCGATAAACAATTTTCCTTCCTAGTTGTATTTTGTATGTGAAACCAATTATTTAATCGTTTTGTTATTAAAAAACGAAGAAAAGGGGAAAACGAAGAAGAAAAAGAGAGAGCATATCTCTCTTTGTGCAGACTGTTCAGTTAAAATCGATAAAACTTGTGGTTACGTTATAATGGATTACACATTGCCCTTAAAATTATCGAATTATTATAAATGCACTTTTGAAATATTTTTCTTCAAATAAAAAATAATAATTTTATTATTTCAAAACAAATGTGTAAGAGGTGGCATACCGTATCATATCGAAAAACGCATATCGTATACCGTAACGAAAATTATGATATATGAAAATTTTATACCGATACCGTACCAAAAATTTCGGTATACCGATTTTCGATATACCGAAAATTCGGTATCTATAACTAGCATACCGATTATACCAAAATTTTACGGTATACCGAGATTTCGGTACGGTATCGGTATATACCGTTTTATATCGAAAAAAAATCCTTATATTTTTAAAAACTTATTGTTTAAAAATATTATATATTTTTAAATTTTTATATAATATTTTGGTATACCGGTATATACCGAAATTTTTAAATTTCATATCGTACCGTATCAAAAAATTCGGCATTGTTACCGTACCGTACCGAAATCTTCGGTATACCAAAAATTCAGAAAATTCGACATTTTTTTCGGTATAGTACCTTCGATATACTGGAAATTCGGTATTTTTTTCCACCTATATTAACGAGTAATTCAATGTGTACATGCATGTAACATTTTCTTTATTGGGTTTCCGTATTTTGCCCAAATTCTATCGACACCAATTGAATATTCATTCATGCACTGATTTTTTTTGGCCCATTATTTGTACTCGGTACTCTTTGAGTTATAGAATGATTTCTTTTGCCCATAATTTGTACAATAAGTTTTTTGTTTTAAAAAAAGAAATTTATAGTTATTTCTGTTGAAAATATATATAAATATATATTATTATTTATTGTTGAATGTTGAAGGTTGAAAGTTGAAAATTGAGTTGTAAAATATTGAAAATTAGTGTGTGATGATGTAATTAATGATGTATTAATTTTTGACTAATCTCCAATTGAGATCTATAAATAGGTCTCTCCATTTGTGTAGAAAAACACAATTGTGAAGAGAGAAAAATTTTATAAAGTGTAGAATTAGATAAATTTTGAGTTTTTGAGTTTTTACTTTTTACCGTAAATTTTTACTTTTTCACAACACGTTATCAGCACGATCGCTCGAAGATTCTCTATATTTTCCGACGCTCCAAAATACAAGAAGAAGTCAAAAATATTCAACAAGTAAGAATTTTTATTTTACTGTTTATATATTTTTTGTGTATATATTAATATATAATATCATGTTATGAAAAAAAAAATAAGTTTTTTTTCAAAACTTGTTATAAATCCTGGGAGGATGTTAAGACGACATCCCACACTCCCGGTAAGGGATACGACAAGTATAAAAGCCTCTAAGGTTTTTAAACAATAACGTGATATATATTTATTATGTATATATATTAACTATATTAATATATAATTTCATGTTATTATATAAAAGGTTGTCTATGACACTGACCTTATAATAACGTGATATGATATATATTATTGTGTATTTATATACTAACCATATTTGTATAATCTCATGTTATTATATAAAAGGTTGTCTACGACACCGATCTTATAATAATGTGATATGATATACTATACCTGACTTTATACTAACTATATTGGTATAATTTCACAACATTATATAAAAGGCTGTCTACGACACTGACCTTATAATAATGTGATATGATATACATAATTATTTAATTATGATTATCATTATATGCATTACATGATTATCACGAATTTTTATTCAACACATACTCAATTTTTTCTTTACCCCCAACGGTCACAAACGGTAACAAAACGGCTAGTTTTTGCCCTATAAATATGTTCACTCAAACTCATTTTCAATCACACCAAATTCATTCTTTCTCTCAAAATATTTTATCCTCGGTTTTTTCGAAGATGGAGATGATGACATTTATAAGGATATTTTTCATAACGACTATGATCATCATGCTCACGAGTCTTTTACTCACCAGCGATTTTCCAACACATATTTTTTCTCTATTTGTATACGCACTTGTAATTTACGTTCTTCCATTATTTTGTATTGTCATATTTATGGAAATTAACTAATAAAATTCATTGTTATTTTCTAGTACCACCATGTCGAACTTGGCGAAACTCGAATTCATTGCACTTGATATAACCGGAAAGAATTATATGCCATGGACCCTCGATGTAGAAATGCATCTCGAGTCATTGGGTCTTAACGAAACTATCAAAGAAAATAACATATCATCCTCACAAGATAAAGCAAAAGCGATGATATTTTTACGCAGACATCTTGATGAGGGGTTGAAATGTGAATATTTGACCGAAAAAGACCCAATGATTTTGTGGAAAGGGTTAAAAGAACGTTTTGAGCATATACGGGAAGTTATACTTCCGACCGCACGAGATGAATGGAATACTTTAAGATTCCAAGATTTTAAAAAGATGAGTGATTATAATTCTGCGATGTATCGAATTGTCTCACAGCTGAAATTTTGTGGGCATAATATTACTGAGATGGAAATGCTTGAAAAGACATTTTCCACATTCCACGCATCAAATATAACTCTACAACAGCAATATAGAGTGCGTGGATTTTCAAGATACTCAGAACTCATCGCATGTTTACTCGTGGCGGAAAAGAATAATGAATTGCTCATGAGAAATCATCAGTCCAGACCTACTGGTTCAACGGCATTTCCTGAAGCAAATGTCGTAAGTAAAAATGAAAACCAAAATCAAAGATATAGACAAGATTTTGGTCGAGGTCGTGGACGAGGACGTGGGCGTAGAAATGATCGCGGTCGTGGTCGAGGCCGTGGATTTGAAAATAAAAGAGATAGTTATTTCAATAACTCATCTCAAAGGAACGTCACGAACCACCCACAAAAGAGGCAGCATGATAATACGGCTGAAAATGAAAATCATCCAAAAAGAACTGAGAGTGTTTGTTATAGATGTGGCACTCCAGGACATTGGTCAAGAACTTGTCGAGCCCCTGAGCATCTGTGTAAGCTCTATAAAGATTCAATAAAGGGGAAAGAAAAAGAGACCAATTTTACTGAAAACATTGACCATGCAAGTGGTTCAATGAATTTAGATGCTGCCTACTTTTTGAATGATTTCGAAGATATTGATTAAATGTACTGGTGGGAAAAGAATGTAACAATGTAATTTTTATTTTATAAAACATATTATATTTTGCATGTATTGTTTGCATGTATCTTTCTTAATTCATTTTATTGCATATTGTTTTTGAAGATCATTATGGAAAATGCTATGATCAAAGATGGAAATAATGCACTGGAAGTTTGCATACCAGATAGTGGTACAACGCACACTATCCTCAGAAATGAAAAATATTTCTTGGAATTAAAACCAACAAAAACAATGGTGAATACAATATCAGGTCCTGTAGACTTGATTGAAGGATGTGGCAAAGCACAATTTTTGTTACCTAATGGTACAAAATTTTTGATAAATAGTGCTTTATATTCACCACGATCACAAAGAAATTTGTTGAGTTTTAATGATATATATTCTCATGGTTATGATACGGAAACAATAACCGAAGGAAATGAGAAATATATGTGTCTTACTACATATAAATCAGGAAAGAAATATGTAGTTGAGAAATTATCAATGCTCCCTACTGGATTGCATTATACACATATAAGTCCAATCGAATCAAATATGGTTATTGGAAATTCTTCAATACTAACAAATTGACATGATCGATTGGGACATCCTGGTTCAATAATGATGCGAAGGATTATAGAAAATACAAGTGGTCATCCACTGAAAGACCAGAAGATCTTTCAGAATAATAAGTTTCAGTGTAAGGCATGTTCTCTGGGGAAACTTATTATAAGACCATCACCAGCTAAAATCCAAAAGGAATCACCCATATTTCTTGAACGTATTCAAGGTGATATTTGTGGGCCAATTCATCCACCATGTGGACCATTTCGATACTTTATGGTATTGATCGATGCCTCTAGCAGATGGTCACATGTATGTTTATTGTCCACTCGGAATGTGGCATTTGCAAAATTGATGGCTCAAATAATAAAATTGCGGAATCAATTTCCCGAATATACGATCAAGAAAATAAGACTTGATAATGCTGGAGAATTTACTTCCCAGACTTTTAACGACTATTGTATGTCGATGGGAATTACTGTTGAACATCCTGTAGCTCATGTTCATACACAAAATGGATTAGCTGAATCATTGATTAAACGTCTGCAGTTGATTGCTAGACCAATGATTATGAGAACGAAACTTCCTATTTCTATATGGGGACATGCAATTTTACATGCTGCTGCATTGATTCGCATCAGGTCAAGTGCATATCATAAACACTCCCCATTGCAGCTTGTATTTGGCAAAGAACCAGATATTTCTCATTTGAGAATTTTTGGATGTATGGTGTATGTGCCTATTGCACCACCTCAAAGAACAAAAATGGGACCTCAAAGAAAGAATGGTATTTATATCGGCTATGATATTCCATCAATCATTAGATATCTTGAGGCTCAGACAGGCGATGTGTTTACAGCACGGTTTGCTGATTGTCATTTTGATGAAAATAACTTCCCAATGTTAGGGGGAGAAAAGAAACACATCGAAAAAGAAATCACATGGTATGTACCATCATTATTACATTTGGATCCTAGAACTAAACAATGTGATAAAGATGTACAGCAAATTGTGCATTTGCAAAGAATAGCAAATCAAATGCCAGATGCATTTGCAGACACAAAAGGGGTAACAAAATCATATATACCTGCTGTAAATGCCCCTGCTCGAGTTGAAATTCCAAAGAAACAAAATGAAGACATTCATGATGTCATAAAACGCCTGAAGCGTGGAAGGCCAATCGGTTCAAAGGATAAAAATCCTCGGAAAAGAAAATACATAGAGAAAAATGATGATCAGAAAATAGAAAATGGTGTTCCAGAAGAAACACACGATGATGAAAATATTTTGTCAGAACCACAAACTGACGAGAATCATGAAATCTCTATCAATTATATTAATACTGGAAAAATATGGAACCGAAAGAATGTACAAGATATTGATGAGATATTTTCGTACAATGTGGCATGTGACATCGTAAATGAAGATAATGAACCAAAATCTTTTGGTGAATGCAAAACTCGAAAGGATTGGTCAAAATGGAAAGATGCCATCCAGGTTGAATTAAATTCGCTAAATAAACGTAGTGTTTTTGGACCTATAGTCCTTACACCTAAAGGTATTAAACCTGTTGGGTACAAATGGGTTTTTATTCGAAAGAGAAATGAGAAAAATGAAATAGTGAGATATAAAGCTCGACTTGTTGCACAAGGTTTTTCTCAAAGACCTGGAATTGATTATGAAGAAACATATTCTCCTGTTATGGATGCAATTACGTTTCGGTATTTGATCAGTTTAGCAGTGTCTGAAAACTTGGACATGCGTCTAATGGATGTTGTTACAGCTTATTTATACGGATCACTTGATAGTGATATATACATGAAAATCCCTGAAGGATTTAAGATGCTAGAAGCACAAAGTTCAGAACCCAGAGAATTTTATTCTGTGAAATTACAAAGATCATTGTATGGATTAAAGCAATCCGGCCGAATGTGGTATAATCGGCTAAGTGAACACTTGATGAAAAAGGGATATGTAAATGATCCAATATGCCCTTGTGTTTTCATCAAGAAAACAACATCGGGATGCGTGATTATTGCTGTATATGTTGATGATTTAAACATCATTGGAACGAATAAAGAAATTCAAGAAGTGATGTTATACTTGAAGGAAGAATTTGAAATGAAAGACCTTGGAAAAACCAAGTATTGTCTTGGTTTACAAATTGAACAAAAAGAATGTGGAATTTTTGTTCACCAGTCTAATTATACAGAGAAGGTCCTTAAACGTTTCAATATGGATCAATCAAATCCTTTAAGTACTCCAATGGTTGTCAGATCATTGAATATAGAAAAGGATCCATTTCGTCCATGTGAAGATGATGAAGTTGTTCTTGGTCCTGAAGTACCATATCTAAGTGCCATTGGTGCCCTTATGTATCTTGCAAATTGCACTAGACCAGACATATCTTTTGCAGTAAATTTATTGGCAAGATTCAGTTCATGTCCAACGAAGAGGCACTGGAACGGAATTAAACATATATTCCGTTATTTACGAGGAACGACGGATTTGGGACTTTTGTATCCAAAAGATACAAATCAGAGAATAATTGGTTATGCTGATGCTGGATACTTATCTGATCCACATAAGGCACGTTCCCAAACCGGATATGTATTTACTCGTGGAGGCACTGCAATCTCTTGGCGATCACAGAAACAAACACTTGTTACAACTTCATCAAATCATGCCGAGATTATTGCACTACATGAAGCAAGCCGTGAATGTGTCTGGCTTAAATCAATGACTCGGCATATCCAAACTTCTTGTGGATTATCAGTGGACAAGAATCCAATCACACTGTATGAAGATAATGCCGCATGTGTTGCCCAAATGAAAGAAGGATACATCAAAAGTGACAGAACTAAACATATTCCTCCTAAATTCTTTGCATACACTCAAGAGCTGGAGAAGAATAAAGATATTGATATCTGTTACATTCAATCAAGTGAGAACTCATCCGATCTCTTCACAAAGGCACTTCCCACGGCGATATTCAGAAAACACATTTATAATATTGGGATGCGCAATCTACGAAATATGTGAAGAATCATTCATGTTGACATCAGGGGGAGTTTACGTGGCTGCACTTTTTTTTCCTTACTATGGTTTTTGTCCCAATGGGTTTTTCCTAGTAAGGTTTTTAACGAGGCAGTATACAACACGTAATGGAGATAGTCATTCTATCATGATCATCATCACAAGGGGGAGTGTTGAAAATATATATAAATATATATTATTATTTATTGTTGAATGTTGAAGGTTGAAAGTTGAAAATTGAGTTGTAAAATATTGAAAATTAGTGTGTGATGATGTAATTAATGATGTATTAATTTTTGACTAATCTCCAATTGAGATCTATAAATAGGTCTCTCCATTTGTGTAGAAAAACACAATTGTGAAGAGAGAAAAATTTTATAAAGTGTAGAATTTGATAAATTTTGAGTTTTTGAGTTTTTACTTTTTACCGTAAATTTTTACTTTTTCACAACAATTTCAATTTTTTTGATTACATTTTTGTATGGAACATTTCTCAGACGTCTCATGTTCGAACCCAAATTACGGTATCACGTTAATCCGGCGATTTGGTTCCAAATTATATATTATTTGGTAAGATTTTAGCTAGAGTTTCATATATTCAACTAGAGTAATCACTATCTACTGAAAGGTTCTCTTGCATGCATGCTCCAGTTTTCAAATCATCAGGAGCAGAAGAGCATTATAAAATTAATGTTAAAGTCTTGAAGAAATAGAAATGAAGGGCTTAAGTTAATATAGTAGGTGATTATAAAGAGAGGACAAAAAGGAAAGTCACATTTCTTGTTATGCAACTTGTAAGTTTTTTTAATTTCTTGTTTTTTTTTTTTCACTTTATAGTCTTAGTCCACTATTTATTTATTTTTTTCATTTTCAGCCCACTTTCATATTGGAGTAATTGATGCTAATGCGTGCAATGTCACGTTGACACTTCACTTAAAAATAATTGAAATTGAAATTGAAATTAATAAAAGGTGCAAATTAATTAGTATATTGTATGCTATATGTATATAAAATGACCAATAACATGATGACAATGCTTGGAAAACAAACGAAATGACAAAAAATGAGAAGCGTGAAAGTTATAAGACCAAAAACATACTTCTTCGTTAAAACATACTTACGTTTAAATCTCAAGGGAAAAAACTTAAATTCAGTAAAAGTGAAAATCGGGGGGAAATTACTTCGGATGTGATTTTCAGTATCAGCAAAAACCAAGAATCAAAATATTAAATATCAGGTATAATAAAAGCAAAAAATATGTTAATAATTAACTTTTGATCCCCTGCAACCTACGGTGCATGGATCTGTGAGCGACCACTAAAATTCAATAGTGAAAAAACTCAGTAGGGAGTTTTAGTGGTGCAAAAAAATAATAAAAAAAATCACTCGCACACAAATTTTCTGCACCCGTGCAAAGATCATTTCTGTAATAAAATTTTGATCCCTGCACCATAGTGATTAAAAGGTGAACCTATAAAAGAGTTAAACATTCTATATCTTTTACACCTTTGAAAATTTTTTATATGAAAATGATAATCTGGAGTTAAGATTCCAATGCATGTAGATGAAACGTAATATCAGAAAATGACACCAACCTACTTACATTACAAAAATTGCAATTGTCGTAATTAAAAGGTGAACCTACAATAGAGTTTTTTTTTTTTTTTGAACATTCTATATCTTTTACACCTTTGAAAATTTTTTATATGAAAATGATCATCTGGAGTTAGATTCCAATGCATGTAGATGAAACGTAATATAAGAAAATGACACCAACCAACTTACATTACGTTACAAAAATTGCAATTGTCGTTAAATTAATTAAACACTTCGTAATTAATGGGAAATTAATATTGTTAATTTGAAGGTAGCATTAGAACTTTATGGAGCTTAGATAGGATTGCACGATGATTAATCAAGAAATTCTTGAAAAGAATACAATAAAAGCATAAAAGTCAGAAGAAGAGAAATATGCAATACATCGGAGACCAAAGGGAAGACAAAAAAAATTAAGAAAATTATTTATATTATATATATATATATATTTAATTATTTTGTAACATGAAGTTCTCGAATTTATACACCCCAAAAACTGGAGATTTCAGAGCTAATTAAATCTTGTTCCTGCATTTACAAAATGGTGGAGAAAATCCAAGAACCACTTCTTTTCTGTTTTTCCCATCATTTTTCTGTACAAGAATATAATTCTTCGAAAACCAAATTTTTTTTTAAAAAAAAAAAAGAAAAAAAAAAAGAGAAAATATACATGAATCCAAACCAATCAAATTGAGTCAATACGAATATTCCATCCTCTGGAAACGATTCTTGAGAATCCCACTGTACAAAGCCACCCGATTCGCAGGCATCATATTATTTCTCCCGCAAGGAATATTTCTCTCAATTTCACCCACTTTCTTCCCGAATTTCCCATTCCAGTCCCTTGTTGAATCCAGCTGCTTTTTCACATCCTCTGCAAATCGAACCCTTTTCCTCCTTCTCCCATCCCCCCTCCTCCTCTTCCCACCTACACATGCAAATCAATTCTGGATTAATTGAATCATGAAATTAAACATCAATTTTAAAAAAAAAAACCCATATATATCTGCGTTTACCTGGGGATAAACAAGGTTTCAGAGCTTGTTTTTCATGGACATGATGGATTCTGGGAATGGGGTAATATCTTTCCTGGAAAAGATTGAAGATGATTATGGTGCCAGCGGAGGCAGCCATGGCTGTGGCCAGGACTAGAGCTTGAGAAGTCAACATTTTTAGTCCACAGACCCAAACAATTTGCTGGAATTGTAATGTATGGGGGCCTAACACCCTTTTTCTTATTTTTTTCTGAATATCAAAATCTTGTGGGGTTTGTTTGAGAGTTGGTATTTTTGTCGACAATTATTTCTTTATACATATATATGTATATATATTGTTTGCCTATGGTTTAGAGTGTTTGGTGGGGTAGTTTATCATTTTCTTTCTATTTTTAGCATTTTTTTTTAAAAAAAACATACTTTTATTTATTATATATTTACAAGCCAACCATTTCTCTCGTTTAGTATCCAAAAATAAATCCTCGAGCTAACGTAATATCTTGCAAATCCACCAACTTGAATACCTTTTGGAGACTTAAGCCAGTATTTGATTATCTCATCTCACGGATCAAACAATGTATAGGATTATAAGGGGACACGTATACGGCAAATCAAAATTTCCTTTTTGGTGAATTAATGAGAAGAAACAGTCTGGAAAGAGACCATCCAGTCATGGTCTTCATGCGTGTGTGCCGAAGGTTATTTCCAGAGTTACGTATGATATTGTTACATGTGGCGTATGTGTCATCTTTCGTAGAGTGTTGGATCATATTTCTTTGGTTCTTTCTAGTTCCCTTACTTTTTGTGTCGTGTCCTTTCCCCCTTCTTCCATTTTGTTTAGGCTAATCAAATGAGAGGCAACGAGTTTATAATATACTATATTAGACAAAATAATATCGATGTTTCTTGTTTCGAGTGATAAAGAGTTCGAGTATCTTTAGAACGAGATCTCGAGTTCGAGTCTCATGAGTGCGTAGAAAGAACTATATGAAGAGAACTTGTTATGAACCGGATAGGATTCCCACTTTCTATTTGTCTAAGCCCCTACAAAGGACAATGGGTCCAAGATTCTTATTTCGTGTAGGAGAAAATACCAGGCAAAAATTGAATTCTTGTATCAAAGGGACAAAATCACAAATGTAAGCAAACGATAATATACACGCGTAGATTTTTTATGCCATATTTTTCTATTATTATATATATTTATCAGAATTCAGATATATGAGGTTTTAAATGCGAATTTAATCCATACTTCAGCATAACAAAAATACATGATAAAAAAATGCAAAAGTAAGATGAAAACTCGAGGTGCAAAAACTGAAAACTTGCTATTCAACACACATCGGGATTCAGTCACAAGCCTATGATAAAGATCAGAAACAGTTAAACAACAACTCGAAACACCAAAATCAACGCAACATTCCTGCGGAAGTAAAGCAGGATATCCGCAGAATAGCACACAAAAACGACGGTTTTATTCGCAGGAAATAATAAAAGTTCCTCGCTCGTTAAGATGACAAAATATATGCATGGCATTGTTGCACATCTTAGGTGGTAAGGATAGGCGGGAGGTAATCAGACTTTGTACCGAGGACGCGTGCTTTGGTATCAGGGAAGAATTCGGTTCCAGGAAGCTCTGTGATATCGCCTTCACTGGCGATACCGACGGGGTAGCGGAGCAAGTGACCAGGAAGATCCCTTTCAAGCTCTTCACTAGAGTAGAGATCCCAATACTTGTCAGCTATCTCATTCACTTTCAAAGCGCATTCCTCGCTTCCCGGATGAAGAAACATCTCGTCCAGCATGCCCAAATGCTCGTACCATAGTGCCATTCGGAAACCATGGATTTGGCCTCTTGCCGGCTTCCTGGAAGCTAAATGATAGGGTTGGTAGGCTCCCATGGCTATCTCTGAATCCCTGGCACCATCCATTGATCTTTGGTTGATGTTGGCTGATCCAATTATTATGTATTCATCGTCAACTGCAAGGCAAAAAAGATTATCAGAAACCTGTAAGAATCAGTTTATGGAGAGATTCAAACATCAAGCCAGAATTATAACAAACCTATCATCATCTTGGCATGTACGTATATCATAAAACGGCGAGCCTCCTGTGCTTTGAGATAATTTGAATCAGATTCCGGTTGTTCGGAAGGCTCATATTCGCCACTTTTCTTGACCTCTCTATTCCCAAGGCAGAAGAACGTTAAGTAATTTCGAGGGTCCTCCTCAATCCCTTTAGCTTGAAGGGCTTGAACTATGTCTTTATACATCATCTCCATTGTTCTCCTCTGCCAATCTAAGATAGCCTGAACAGATGCACTCTCTGGAATCCCTTCAGGCCACATAGGAACAACAATGTACACGGTGAACCTTTCTCCAGCCTCAATCTTACTAACAATCTTCAAAGAAAGTTCCTTAGGAATGAGATGCAGAGCTCCAATATCTTCGACCTTAATATCATGGCTATCCCAGCCAAAACAGCTTCCAAGAAAATACTGATTTTCAATGTAAATAAAATCTTTGGCCCGACGTATGGCATGAATATATGCATCTTGAATGCTCCTGTCAATTATATTATCTTTTCCACTAACCAGACCTGCTTTGGCAGCATCTTCTGGTGTTTCAGGGAATCCAAAGGCCGCCCCACCATCAATAGATCTGAACAACTGAACATTCCACGTCTCTTGATCATCAGGGTATGTAGCTGGCGATGGAGGAATAATAACATCCTCCAGATCTCTAAAGTTGAGTAATATATCCTTCCCACCTTGCTTCTTCCATCTCTGTTCAAAATTAAAGAGAACATCCCACGCAATTGGCCCTTCCAACCGAGAATGAATATCATGCCAGGGTTCCCTTGGTCCACCTTTTGTTATTACAGCTCCAGTATAATTAGGCTGATGAAAATCATCGTGATGGGCGGTGTCTAGCGTCCTGAAAAGTGAATGGAAGGGAGTGTCGTATCTCCCATCACAAAGATCAATACCCCCAACAAAACTCACAATTCTCCTCCTCTCCTCCTCTCCATTAGGCAAACTGCTATCCACCACAACAATCTTCTGATGATGAGTGAACATGGTAGAAATTTGCAAATCTTGAACAAAGCTTCCGCCATCATCTGGATTACGAGGGCACAGCACACAATGCACTTCCGTCCCTTGGAAGTAATGTTCGGTTTCTTCATCATGGGTAGCCATCAAACCATCTTTTTTCAGCAGACCAACAGAAGTTCTATCATCCCAAACAAGCATAATAACCTTCACGCCTTCACTTGCTTTCTTCTTAAGCAACTCACCCAGAGTCGTATCACCTCCTTCCTTTTGCCTCCTAGAGTCTCGTATCAATGGTATTTCCGTGTAGACTGACCATCCAGTGATGTAGATTAAATGTTTTGCATTGGTAATCGCATCAAAAACATCTTCCCAGCATCTGTGGGGCTCGTAATAATTTCCCCCAGATAGAGGGATCTTCGGAATAAATTGGTCCGGCACATGAGCATCCTGGTATAAAGAAACCCGACAAGCTTTTCTCTGCGCGAAGAACGTATATGGAACCCCAGGATATTTGGAACTTTTAATTCCACGAGCCCAGTTACGATCTCGAGTCACATCAAAAAACTGCAACTTTACATGGATCTTAGAACCTTCACTTATAGGATTCTTGTCATTGTCCAATATCTCGACCCACTTATCCACTTCTTCTCCTTCCATAAGCTCAGGAACAGGTACATAAGCTCTTCCGATTAAAGTGGCACCAATGGGATTGTCGTCTTTGACAGTGAATATCACATTTGATGCCATATGTGCACAGTAAATATGAAAAGACTCGTACCACCTAGGGTTGTTAGGTTCGTGTTCAATGATTTTTGTTCTCCCAACTCTAGCTTTTTCTAAATCAATAGTTGCATAAATTTTTTGAGTTCCTTTGCCAAAACCAATCTTTTCCTCAAAGTTCTCCTTAAACTGATTTAAACATTAACCAATGAGAAACATTAATATTGATCAATAATCAACACAACAGTCAATATGGTAAACAGCAACTCAGGAAAAAGTTAATGAAAATGTTAATAGTTTCATCAAATATCAGTATAACTATTGAAACGACCAGGCCTGTAGAGCTGATATCATTCCAAATTGATTGTCAAATTCGGATACAGTTCACTGGTTGTTGATCACGGTAACCAGGCAGTCAACTTATATTGATCATACATCCTCCTTTGAATTACCAGTCGTGTTACGGAGTCAAGAAATACCCAATCCCAACTCCCAATTTATATTTCATAAAGAATTTAAGACAGATGGAGTTTCAATGAGATCGAGATTTTCGGGGCGGTTATACTTATACTCAGAACCACTCTATCATTCTGGACAAAATAAATTCAGAAATTCAAGTTCTTGACTATCAACAAGGAACATATATATCCGCTACATATCCAGATACATAAAGAGCATTAAGAAGGGGTGCACACTCCTGATAGGTGTAAAAAAGTAACGAATTTATAATCTGCAAGCTCTATAAAGTCCTTGAACAATTGCAGTAATGTTGATGATTGCTACAGAGACTCGAAAAAGAAACAAAAGAACTTTCAATAATACAGTCGAAGAAATATTGTGTCAATCTGATCAATGACTTATTTGAAAAGATCAAACACAAATTTGCTCGGCAAGTTTAATTGAGCTAAAGCATCATCATTACCTAGGATTTTCTAAAAAGTATAAAGATGTGGAATTTTCACCAGTACGAATGCACATTCCCTTTAAATTATTGCATAATGAATAACTGTTTCAGCTGATGAAAAACAATTAACCAATGAAGGAGGTGGAACTTCATATTTACCACAAGCACAGGGTTACAGATCGGCCGAAAAATTCAATTTTGCATGAACCATACAACTATAGAGACCAATTAGAGACCATATCAAGCTTTGGTGCCATGAGAGCTTGGTCAACATCAAGTTCGAGCAAAGTCAACAAAATTCAAACAGCAACCATACCCAAAAATTCAAAATGATCAAAACTCTATAGATCCTGAGGGCGTCAAATCAAACTATCAAATGCTTCACAAGATCCCATCTCCATCTCACGAATTCCACAAGCAAATGGCATATAACTAAACTTATATGAATAAAAGTCAAATCTTTACAAGAACAGAGCCAACCCACATGAAAAAAAATGTAAAAACACTGAAATCCAAGGAAAAAGGTCAAAGATTTTAACCAAATGAACAATCATTTTGTACCTTGCTGAAAAAATTACCACCCCCTCCACTTCCCAGACTATCCACTTCATAGATCGTCACATGGAGAGTCCCATGAAGTAAAATCTGAGCCATTTTCTTTCACCTGAAACTCAAAACAAAGCAAGATGTCCCGCATCATTTTCCAGGCTAACCATAACATATAAAACCATTTCCTAGTCAAAATCAAGAAAAAATAGAACCTTCAAACATGAGTTATTTTTTTAATTTTTACAACGGAAGAAGATCTTAAAACCTTGCAAAATGGGAAATTAGCAGAAGGGTTTTGTCAGGCCAAAAAACTGAATTCGATCCGATTATTACCGCGTGCAGAAGTTGGACAGAACTCCGAGAAAATGGATTGTTTTTATGCAGAGCAGTACGCGGCTCGATTTAGCAAAGAGAAAGGATATTCTATTATTTTTTATATTAATAATAATTATTTTACTAATATATTGAGGCCCGGATCTCTATGATATATCCAAAATTGGTATGATATGCATTGAAGATCATTTTTTAAATTTTATAGTTAATTATATTTATTGATTAGTTTATTAGTTAAAACTTTTTATAAACCTAGGCTCCATTTGGTAGACATTATTATTAATTTATGTATAATTTATTTGATTCAATCTCACGTTCTTTTCGCCATATTATTTATTTACCTATTCATTATTAATTTAACATCAATCAAATCATTAATAATTTTTCTTAATCAATCAAATCATTGAATTTAAATTATTATATTATTTATTATAAATAATATTATTTTATATTTTATTTATTTTTAAAAGTACAAAATAATAATTTATCATTTTAATATAAAATTTAATCAATCAAGTCAAATATATTATAATCTATGTATCAATCAAATCAAATATTATATTATATTAACTATATTTTTTTATTTATTTTTTAATACATTATATTGTTGAATCTTGTGATAAGATAAGATTATTAATTTAATAAAATTGAAATTTTTTAAAAAGAATTGACAAGTTGGTATCATATTAAAATCGAAGTAGGTTTTAAATGAGAGATCTGAGTAATCTACAAGTGTACAATCAGGGGCGGATCCATAAATATTATCAAGGGAGTGCATAATAAAATTTAAATATAGTACTCCAATAATGTAAATAATATTGTTAGATTTCAAATTTAACTTACAATATACCCCTACAACTTGACAGTTTTTTAAAATTATTAATAACTTCAATCGAAAAACTACAAAATATATATTTTTCAGTATAAGTAATTTATAATATTCGTATTAATTTTCACAACAAAAAAAAAATTTCTTCTTTGCGGTTGTTACGAATGTTAAAATCAAATTCAAACTCACAAACTTGTAAGCTAACAATTCTTGATTCAACAATTTGTTTTCAGGTTTAAAAAAACTTAAACTCATTTGTGTTTAGGTTTAAAAACTTAGTGTTTGGGTTTCAATTTTTAAAAAATTATGAGCCACAAATTTTCGGATCACTTTACACACATTAAATAACAAAAAATAACTAAGGTTTTTTGCCCCTCTCTTGTATTTTCGTATTTGGTTCATAATCTATACTCATAAATTATAAATTTATTTTACATGTAAGGGTCTTAAAAAAGAAAATCAAGGGAGGGCGGCTGCCCTCCCTTGCCCCTAATGGAGCGCCCATGTGTACAATGAGTCGATTTGATCAATATTTAAAAATAAAAATGATAATTGTAGCTGAAAAGGTGATATTTTTCTTGAATCGAGTTGATATAAAATTCGTCTCACTAAATTATTTGTGGGACATTTTGTATTAAAATCAGACATGTTTTTTGTTTTTAATTTTACTGTTTATATGTTTAGAATATTGTTAGGTATCCGTCCTCTTCGTTGTTCAGTTGGTCATCTTGTTGCTTGTTAATAATCTGCACAACAGGAAGAATAAAGCAGAGCAAGCCAATAACAAGAAGCCACAAGCAACGTAATATACTCGATACTTCCGGGGCTCAGACGCTACGCCTTCTCCTATTCTCCAGCAATCTACGATGAAGACCAAAGGATTCCCACTCCTGATGCTCACTGCCCTCCTAATCTCACACTAATCTCACAGTAGAAACTCAATCCCACGCTCGAGATAGGTTCACACAGAACCGCACAAAGCACAAAGCAAAGAGATGACACTCAGTCACCGGAAGAGGTAAGACACGCAGAAGCTCAACTCAAATCTCAATCTCTATTTGTCTCCCTAACTCTAGCAATCGACTGCTCTACCATATATATAGAAAAAAAGCTACTTACCAAGATTTCAGTCGCCCAAAATCATGGAAAAAATGGGTGCTGTCGGAAGCCCCTTGTCTCATGCAGAAAGAAGACTTCTCAGCCGTAGAAGAAGAAAAGAGTACGCACAATAGTTATTAGGGTGGTTAGGGAGAAAACTAGAAGGGACTTTTGGTAGTGGGCTGGGATATAAAAAGATGAGTTGGGCCAAAACCCAACAAATCTCTACCTTTTGGCCCAACGTCGGTTCACTGGTTACGAGAGTTACCTATAGCCATCATCATCGCCCCAACAACATAACACAAAGTTAATGTAACAACCAATACGTAGCAAACACAAAATAAGCTAGAACACAACACACAAACAAAAAAAATCTGTCAACAACATCAAAGTTTAGAATTTTCAAACAACATCTAAACATTTCAACAGGTAAAAGCTCCACCTTGTTTGGAATAGTAACAGGTTTGAGAATAGGGGAATTTGGAAATTTAACTCTACCAAGAACACAAAGTTCAGATTCAGTATGACAAACATTCAAGTTTTTTATTTTCACATCGTTGAAAATTACTATTGACCCTTTCATAATTTTCATGACCCCATTACCCCCATCTACCTTGTAAACCAACATCTTCCAAAACAGCACATGAAATCAAATTGTGACACAAGTCAGGAACATGTCTCACATTCTTCAAAGTTAACACATAACCAAAATCAAACTTCAATAAGACATCACCAACACCAGCAACTTGACACAATCTTTTATTTGCCACAGAAACATAGACATGCTTCACTTCTTCATAACTAGAAAACATATTTTTAAATGGAAACATATGAAAAGGGCTTGCAAAATCAATAAGCCATTCATTGTCACATAAAGAACTTGAATGCACAGAATTCACCATAGACACATCATCTATCTCAGTCACCATAAAAACATCACCCATGTTTTCACTACAAGAAGCCATATTAACATGCTCATCATATTCTTTTTGACAATCTTTGTTTTGGTTTTGATTTTGCTTAGGCCTAGAACAATCTTTCATGTAATGACCAATTTCACCACAGTTGTAGCATTTTCTATTCTTAGGTCTCGACTGGAATCTATTTTTAGACTTTTCTCTGACAAACATAGCTTCTCCAGAATTATTATCACCCTTATTAGCCTTTAAATCTATTTCTTTGCATTTCAAGCTATTCACAACATTATCTAAAGTTATCTGATCTCTACCATATTTAATAGCAGATTTAACATCAATGTAAGAATCAGGAATAACATTTAAAAGAACAATAGGTGTATATTCATCAATATATATATCTTCGGTTTGCTTAATATCTTGAACTAATTTGGTAAACACATCAATATTCTCGTCAATGTCTTTTTCTAAATCAAGTTTGAACCGGAAAAATTTATCAAGCAAAAACAATTTACTGGGCAACGAATTTTCAGTATAAAGTTCTTCTAATTTTTCCCAAAGTTCCTTAGCAGATTTTAGTTTACCAACTTTTCTTAACACCGAGTCAGACAAGTTCAAGATAATAGACGAATAAGCAAACTCATCTATTTCAGCTTTTTTTCTCAGCCTTTTCATCAGCAGAATATGACAAATTTATTGCTTTGAAAACTTTTTGTTGAATCACAATCCCTTTAATTTTCTGCTGCCAAATTGAAAAATCCGTTTTCCCATTAAACGGTTGGAGATTATAACCAGTCAAAGCCATTTTTTTTTCACACAGAAAAACACAAAAGCAAAACCAACAAGTTTTCACACAGAAAACACACACAACAGATTTTCACAAAGAAATCTGTAAAATCGCACAAAGCATAGAGAACGCAGCGGATATAAATATTTTTAGAAGATTGAAACACAACAGTAATCAATCACACAAATAAATCCTATGTTCTACCAGCACGTAATCCCAGAACCTAAACCGCGGTTAGCGGCTACTACTAATGCAATAAAAGAGGTTCAAGGTCAAGCAAATATACCAGAGCGAAACTCCCTTACTTAGAGTTTCGATTCCACGAATCAGTAAGGCCAACGAGCTCACGGCGGTGACAGCAACAAGCTCACGGCGATGACGGAAAGTGGGCTGTCCAGCGACGGCGGCTGCTGTCCAGCGATGGCGGCGGCTGTCCAGGCGGCTCGGCGACGAACCAGTGGCTCTGATACCACTGTTAGGTATCCGTCCTCTTCGTTGTCCAGTTGGCCATCTTGTTGCTTGTTAATAATCTGCACAACAGGAAGAAAAAAGCAGAGCAAGCCAATAACAAGAAGCCACAAGCAACGTAATATACTCGATACTTCCAGGGCTCAGACGCTACGCCTTCTCCTATTTTCCAGCAATCTATGACGAATACCAAAGGATTCCCACTCCTGATGCTCACTGCCCTCCTAATCTCACACTAATCTCACAGTAGAAACTCAATCCCACGCTCGAGATAGGTTCACACAGAACCGCACAAAGCACAAAGCAAAGAGATGACACTCAGTCACCGGAAGAGGTAAGACACGCTGAAGCTCAACTCAGATCTCAATCTCTATCTGTCTCCCTAACTCTAGCAATCGACTGCTCTACCATATATATAGAAAAAGAGCTACTTACCAAGATTTCAGTCGCCCAAAATCATGGAAAAAATGGGTGCTATCGGCAGCCCCTTGTCTCATGCAGAAAGAAGACTTCTCAGCCGTAGAAGAAGAAAAGAGTACACACAATAGTTATTAGGGTGGTTAGGGAGAAAACTAAAAGGGACTTTTGGTAGTGGGCTGAGATATAAAAAGATAAATTGGGTCAAAGCCCAACAAATATGATAATTTGAGTTGACATTACAATCATCCCGACGTCATAAGCCCTTGCTTTATCACCAATCTTAAACTGAAAAATAATAAGTAATATTAGGCAGTTGCTTTTATTTGCAATTGAATGCTTCATAAAAGAATTACAAGTACATGTTATTATCAATGTAAACATCATTATATGAGTAAGATTGTGGCTGCTCACCACTTCTCTAGCAATTATGTCGCAATAACTTTTGCAAATTGCATATATTTTATGGACGTCACCGTTTTGGTGAGAAAAAGCGAGTAATCAGATTATTACATATATTTATTTCATCCAATGTTTTGCTCCATAAATGAAAAGAGTTATAAATCATTGCGTTGTTCATATATATCTATACTATATTTTTAAATCTGAGCATCTCATTACTCATACCAATTAATTTTGATATGTCACGTACGTAACACTAACACCAAAACTTGTTTATAGTTCCTATGGACGGATATTTATTAGTACATGTGACGTTAATATTGTTTCAATAGAATCAACATATGAATACAGAATACTATTGAACTATTATCTTAATTAGGATAACATGCAATTTTGCGTAAAGAATGCTAAAATGTCGATAATAATTTGGGAAAAAAATATGTTTAGAGAGAAACAGGGGATTCATATCCTAGGTCCCCCAATCACGCTCAATGATCGTTTTTTGAGCTTTCCTTTTTCTCAATCATGTGCCCTTTGTCTTTATAAAAAAGGTTCGTGATAATAATAAGAACTTTGCTATGGTAAATTCTAAAATTATTGGGAAAATATAATGTGAATTTTGGGGAAAACAAGCAATATCCTTTCAAAATATAGAAATTTTCACAAACTTAAAAATACAGGACCATATATACTAAGGTATTTCTATGTTATATCAGGTGATTGAGTCGACTCTCTATGTTCGTTGATAATTCCTCTACACCAAAACATATTGTACTCACATCATCCACTTAATGACGGGGAATACGTCGAAATATAATGGTTTAAATAAATGTTAAAAATATGTTATCACAACAAAACATTCGTTCTTCCTCATATTTATGACCATGTTAGCACATTTTGTAGCTACATCCAAATTTTTCACCGAAAATATCATACACATGACCAATAATTCAGTGGGCAGTCACCAGATATGAAATGTGGGGAGGACTTGACAAGTCAAGGTATAGGTGTACATATCTTCCCGAAGGTTTGGTTTAATCATGGGAGGGAGACCATTTCATATTCTTGAAATATTCACGTGCAATAGCGCGGAGGCAGGATTAAAAAAATTATCTAAGTTAAAATTTTAAATTTCTGAATTTTTTATTTTTTTAAATCGAGTTATCCGAACTAATATCAAATTAATTCAAAATTTATATATATATATATATATATATATATATATAAAATTGGATCACCCGGACTTACATGCAGCTCTGCCACTATTCACATGACATCTGAGTTGTGCAACTTGTGCTGCATTGACGTAAATTAACTTCTTTCAATAGGAGAGAAATCTGAATACGATCTTGAGTAATAGCGAAGAAGCCTCTACTCCAATGTGATTAATATTTTTAAAGATATTCATGCTTTGGAAAGGAAATTAAAAAAAAAAACATCTCTCCAATCAACCAATAAATAATGGCAGTGTTAATGCCTACATAGGGGGCTATTTCTCAAGGGTTGGCAACAAATTTTTTATTCATACATATACTTTATAACTTGCAATTAATTAAAGGGAAAAATACTAATAAAGGGTAAGAATCACTAATCTCGGTGATTAATATAGACAAAAGATTATGAAGTCAAAATTCATTGGATCCGGGAGGCAAAATTATTAAATTAATGAAGATATAACTTACCGACATTGAATTCAAAGGTTGCGTAGCGTCGGGGTTCTTTGGAAGTATTAATATAGATTTAATTTTGACGTGCCTGCACGTGGAAAGTTGAATTTTATATTTATTACTCCATCCATATTTTCAAATTATTATTATTACAATTATCAGCAAGTATCTTGTACTTTCGATTTCGATTTCGATTTCGATTTTCAATTCTCAACATTTTAAAATCATTTAATTTTATTCAAAAGTGTATTTTTTTCAGTTGTCGATTTGTCTTTTTTGTCTTTCATGTTTTAAAAACTTCAGTTGTAGTTTTGCATATTCATATTTTTGACAATTTTTGTTTTAATCGGAAATGCTGATATAACACGATATATATGTCAACCCATATCAGAGTTACATTGATGTCACATCAGTGTCACATCCAAAAAAAGTATAAATTGACAAAAAAACAAAGATAATAGACTAAAACCAGAGCCGCTCCTTCCTTGAGTCTGAAGAGTCAATGGACGTAGGCCCCAAAATTTCAATTTTTTTAGGGTCCATTTTTTTGGGTTTATATAAGTATATAGTAATAATAATAAATAGGAAAAAATCCCGGTTTAGTCCTAAATATTTGAACACATTCCCGGTTCAGTCCTAAATGTTTGAACGCTTCCGGTTTGGTCCCAAATGTTTTCCAAAAATTCTCGATTCAGTCCTAAATATTTTTATGTTTCCGGTTTGATCCCAAATGTTTTAAAAAGTTTCCAGTTCAGTCCTAAATATTTTACGTTCCAGATTTTGTCCTAAATATTTTTCAAAATATTTCGGTTTGGTCCTTTCATCTACAAACAAAACGTGATAAAAAAAACTTACAAACAAAATAAAAAGTTAAATAAAATAGAAGGTAATAATAATAATAATAAATGAACAATAATTTCTTCCAAATGGAAATATAATATAAATTATGCAAAATAAAATTATAGAATAAAAAAATAATTGAACCGTGCATGCAATCTTATATTAAAAACATTATCAATCACAAACAAATAAACAAACGTTTTAGCAAATAACTAGTATTACTTATTTCACAAAATATTTGAAATTTTTAATAAATTTTTCAAGAGAAGAATACTTATGGTTAACAATTGAGAAAATATAATGAATTATTTGACCACCGTTAAAGTAGTGATATGAAATTAAGTTTTATTTAATAATAAATTTTCTCAAATACTAATTATTTAAATTATAAAAAAGAGTTTTAAAAAGATATATATCTTTTTCCAACCTCCAAATTTTTTCTTAAATGTGCAAGCATCATGAATGAGAATATAACAAAATTAATAGAAATGTGAAATAATTTTAATTCCTCAAGTTTCGTTTAATTTATTTAAGTTTTTATTTTGTAGCATCATGAATTTAATATTCTCATTTTGAACATTGTGTAAAATTGATTTAAATTTGGATAAAAACTCTAATAAATTTGTGTTTTATTTACAACTTGTTTAATGTTAAATATATAATAACTAATATAAAACTCAATCATAAATGATATAACACTATGCGGTGTTAGTTTTAACATACAAGTAGATGGAAGGATCAAACCGGGAAATTTTAAGAAATATTTGGCACAAAATCGGTAATGTAAAAATATTTAGGACTGAACTTGGAACTTTTAGGAAACATTTAGGACCAAACCGGGAACGTATAAACATTTAGGACTGAACCGAAAATTTTTGAGAAACATTTAGGACTGAACCGAAAACGTCCAAACATTTAGGACTGAACCAGAAATGCGTCCAAACATTTAGGACTGAACCGAGATTTTGCCCTATTAAATACAAGTCCATTAATTTTATGATTGTAAAAAAGCCCAATTATGTTAAAATTAAATTGTACTTCCAATCCAATCGGCCCATTTTATAATTCTTTCTCATTCAACCATTCTCAGAAAGTCAGAATCTCATTTTACGTTGAGGGCAAATATTTTTTTCTGCTTTTCGTTTCTCTGAGAAAAATATTTCTCTGCTTTGGAGGCTTGGAACTTTAAGCTTTTCATCATAATTTATCAAGATTAGCAGAGAAATTTCATCAAATCAATAAAATCTACCATCCACGCCACGGGTTAGTAAATATGAAATATTTTTTGTGTTTTAGATTTGAGGATCCGGGTAGGGGTGTTCATATTTCGGATAAAACCGAAAAAATCGGAAATCCAAACCGATAAAATCAAAGAGCGAATCGAACCGAAAATCGTATTTTGTAATTCGGATATAAATATTAAAATCGAAGTTTATTTGGTTCGATTTTGGATTATATATGTCAAAACCGAACCGACCGAAAAAACCGAAATTGAATTAAATTAATAATTTTATTTATATATTTTTTATTTATATAATATATGTTATGAGATAATATTTAGTGAATGAATAATCATTTTGAATAATTTTTTGTTGATTGTTGTTTATTTAATCATTGTTGTTGTTTATGTAATTTATAGTTGATTAGTTAATTGTTCTTTATGTAATTTGTAGTTGATTGTTGTTTTTGTAAGTTATTTAAACTTTATTTTTGAAGTTTTTACTAAGAAATCATGTAAAAAACATATTATATTTTACAATGTATTTATATTATTAATTTTAATAATTGTATCAAAATCGAAATAACCATATCAAAATTTGTGTTGTTTTTTTGAAATTATTATAGAATGTGGTTCGATGTTTGTCCTTGTATTGTTTGTTTTTTCACTATATGACTATAATTTTATTGTGTTATGTATTATGAATGATCAAACCGATCAAACCGAACCATATAAACCGGCTCATTATAGTACAAAAACCGAACCGAACCGAAGTAGAACGGTTTGACTTCGTATTACATTTTTTATAAACCGAAAACCAGAAAACCGAACTGAAATCAGACAAATTAAAATCGAACCGACCGATGAACACCCCTAGATCCGGAGCCCTAACTTGATATGATTGTTTATTTGTTTTGATTTTTTAATATTATTAAATTATTGTTTGATGTGCTTCAAAATTTGTATTGGCTTGTTAAACATCTTTCTTAAATTAAAGTATTGAAATTAATTTCTAAATTATATAATTGGGTTGTGTTGATTTATTCTTCTCGGATAATCGGATTGTCCATCTTGCTTTGAATTGTTCCATCTAATTTATATTATTTTTTTTATTGTGATTGCATTTTTATATATATTACATTGTTATTTTGTCAATTGGTTTAGGGAAAAAAAAATTATATTTTATTTCATTGTTTGTTTGCTAGGAAAATTTATATATGTTTGCCACTAAAACTGTAAGGCGAGTTGTGTTTAAGTGACCATTTGCAATATGTTTGGTATGATTATTTAGTTATAATAGAAATATTGCATTATAATAAATATTGGATTTAGTTTTGCTGATTTAACTTAAGAAAATTATTATGAAGTATTATGAGTGTTTACAAGACCTTTTTTTTAAGTTAAACTCAAGCCAAAAAACTAATAGGATCGACCTTAATTAAAATGATATTTGACAACACAGAAAACTGAAATATTCGCAAAAAAGACAAACATATATATATGATCAAAAAAATAATTTTCTTTTTAATTCATAAATATGTTTAATTAATTGAAATCTTATCTTTCACATGCAACAATGTGACGTGTATGATTAGAGGTGATCAAATACAAGATTGATTAAAGTTGAATAATTTTCTCTTCGCTCATCTAATTTCCTATGATATGAGATGGTGTCAGCAGTAATTTTTTGTCATTGCAACTCATAATCAATCACAATCAAATTCATTGTTGCTCTGATCACTTCCTAACAAACATTGAACATATACAAGAAGATTAACATTATAAATCTTTCTTGTTTTTCGCCATTTGATTGGTTCATGTGACACAACATATATATCTTGTAAGTTATAAGTTAGAAATATGATATTCATGTTAAGGGACACATGAAACATGTGGAAGATTCTATCTTATATCAAGATAAATACTCTCTCACATTTTGTCTTCTTCAGTATGATCTTGGACTGAACATTTTGAACAAAAAACATAATAATAGAGTACTTATTTCGTATAGTGCGGAGTCAAGATTAAAAAATTATATGGCTAAAATTTTAAATTTTTGAATCTTTTATTTTTTTGAACCAAGTCATCCGAACTATTATCAAATTAATTCAAAATTTTATAAAATTTATATATATATAAATTTTTTTAAAAAAAATGGGTCACCCTGGCTTACATGTGGCTCCGCCACTGTTCACGTGACATCTGAGTTGTGGTGCATTGACGTAAACTTCTTTCCATAGGAGAGAAATCTGAGGGCAAAATCCCGGTTCAATCCTAAATATTTGGACACATTTCAAGTTCAATCCTAAATGTTTGGACGTTCCCGGTTTGGTCCTAAATGTTTCTCAAAAGTTTTTGGTTCAGTCCTAAATGTTTATATGTTCCCGGTTTGGTCCTAAATATTTCCCAAAAGTTCCCGATTCAGTCCTAAAAATTTTCACATTGCCGATTTCATGCCAAATATTTCTCAAAAGTTCCCGGTTTGATCATTTCATCTACTTGTGTGTTAAAACTAACACCGCGTAGTGTTATATAATTTATGATTGAGTTTTATATTATTTATTATATATTTAACATTAAACAAGTTGTAAATAAAATACAAATTTATTAGAGTTTTTATCCAAATTTAAATCAATTTTTACACAATGTTCAAAATAAAAATATTAAATTTATGATGCTAAAAAATAAAAACTTAAATAAAATAAACAAAACTTGAGAAATTAAAATTTAATGATGTTATTTAACATTTTTATTAATTTTGTTATATTCTCTTCATGATGGTTGCACATTTAAAAAAAAATTGGAGGTTGTAAAAAGATATATATCTTTTTAAAACTCTTTTTATAATTTAAAAAATTAGTATTTGAGAAAAAATTACTATTAAATAAAACTTAATTTCATATCACTACTTCAAAGGTGGTCAAATAATTCATTATATTTTCTCAATTGTTAAGCATAAATATTTTTCTCTTGAAAAATTTGTTGAAAATTTCAAATATTTTGTGAAATAAGTAATAATAGTTATTTGCTAAAACATTTGTTTATTTGTTTGTGATTGATAATGTTTTTAACTATAAGATTGCACGGTTCAATTATTTTTTTATTCTATAATTTTATTTTGTATAATTTATATTATATTTTCATTTGAAAGAAATTTTTGTTCATTTATTATTATTATTATTATTATTATTATTATTATTATTATTATTATTATTATTAGCTTCTATTTTATTTAACTTTGTTTTTTGTTTGTAAGTATTTTTTTATTACGCTTTGTTTGTAGATGGAAGGACCAAATCGAGAACTTTTGGAAAATATTTAGGGAAATCTTTAACGTAAAACATTTAGGACTGAACTGGAAACTTTTTAAAATATTTGGGACCAAACCGGGAACATAAAAACATTTAGGACTGAACCAAGAATTTTTGGAAAACATTTGGGACCAAACCGAAAACATTGAAACATTTAGGACTGAACCGGAAATGTATCCAAATATTTAGGACTGAACCAGGATTTTTTCCGAAATCTGAATACGATATCGAGTAATAGCGAAAAAGCCTCTACTCCAATGTGATTAATATTTTTAAAGATATTCATGCTTTGGAAAGGAAAAAAAACGTCTCCAATCAACCAATAAATAATGGCAGTGTTAATTAGGCACATAGGGGGCTATTAGTAAGTTACATAACAATTTAGAGAATTATTGCAATCACACCACAAAAATGATTCTTGACTTTTAATCCAGATTTATATTAAATTTTGTTTAATTTAATTAAATCCAAATGCTGATAGGATGTTGCAGCATGTTTTTGCTCGAACGAAAGTGATTTTGATTATAAAAAAATAGTATTAGAATCATTTATTTATCACACTACCCATTTCTGATTTTCAATGTTTTATTTTCAAACACTATTCACTGTTTTTGTAATTTATAAATTTAATCAGGACATCTTTAAAAAAATATAATTTTTGCAGAAACTCCCTAAATTATCTTTTATTCTTGGATTCAAGTATGCTTAAATCAATTATTTGGAAGGAATCCTTGACCAAACACAATAAAATATTGTAATTTTTTGTTGAGCATGATATGGCACAACTAGGAAATCCGAACAAATTTTATTTTATCCACCAAAGTATTTAGCATCAATATCATCCCTACCCAATAAGTTACAAAACCGATCAATCTCATTCGGTGCAACGACATAAACCAGCTTTCTCATTAAAATAAAAGACTATTCGAAGTCAGATGACAGCAAAAATAACTCCACCACCACTTAAATAAAAATAAATAAATGAAACAATGGTCTTTTTATTTCTTTTATTTTATTTTATTTTTATCATAAGACATAAGCTTGGTTATATATATTTTTTATCTTTCAGATGTGAAAGAATTTAAGAAAATAGAGGGATACAGTATACTAAATAATAAAAACAACTTCCATATACATATATTATATATTAGCATTGCCTTATTTTATGGACTTTTTCTTTTTGGTGTGATGGGACTTGAAGTAATTAATTCCACATGCAATTATATTGATCAAATCATAGACATTGGAAATTTACAACAAAGCAACATACATAGCCAAAGGTACAATTACACATTAGCAGCAATTATATTAAATTCGTCCCAATTATGTGCCCAATAAAACACTGGTGATTCTGACAGTGAATATTGGCTCATTATTTATGTAGCATATATAGTTACTAGCTAGCATTCAACTTACCCAACAGGACCACGTTTTCATGAACATTTTTTGTCACTATAAAGTGTACAAACTTCACACACAAACTTCAGCTAACTGTACTAAAATTACTGTAAAGTGCAAAATATTCTGAAATTTGACACAACAAAATATTTTGTGAGGAAGATTCCATACTGGCACGCCAAGTGTGAAGCGCCATACATGAAAGAACTCATGTACAACATACCCTGTCTTTCGGCTCAATGACGATGGTTTTTTTCAAAAAAAATATTATTTTATTAGTAAACTAGTATTAATATATATATATATATATATATATATAGATAATATTTTTGGTTGTATAACTTGTTCGTTTACAATTTGATCATGCTATTATCTATGAATTTATAATATTAGTCAATTATTAACTCATGAGACCTTATTTTTTCGAGGGATTTTCTAAATAGCTGTAAGTCCCAAAAATTTAAATAGCTCTATAAAACCTTTAAAAAAAATATTTAGCCTTCCTTTGATAAATGTTTACATGAACACAAAAACATATTATATTAATTAAATTACAATTGTACAAATTCATTATTAAAACCCGGAAGTTTATGTGTGTAAACGTCTAACAATAAAATAAAGGAGTGTTTATAAACTCTAAAAATTATAAGTGGTTATGAATTTTTTTCTTCACAAAATCAAAATAAACAAAAAAAAAATTCATTCCATTGTTATTTATTTTTCATCATAACACTGATGTAACATCATATTTATCAATAATTTTCATACTAATTTCAGCATTTTTTTTATATCAAGTCATTTTATTCAATGCCGTATCAACATTTCGAAATTCACATTTAACTATCATAATGGTCTCATTTTTCAAATCCATGAACTTATTAAAATATTTCTCTATCTTTTTTTAAGCAAATATTTCTCTATCTTATATTCTTATTAATATATATATGAGAAGTTTTAAGCTGCCCAATAAATTCATGCCCACTTCATCCTCAACTACTAAAACTCGCTACCGGGTTTTAGTTGTTTTTGTTTTTTTATTTTTCGCACCACTAAAACACGGCACCAAGTTTTAGTGGTCGGGACTCGGGCACGAAGTGAAAATCATTTGTTGGACAGCTGAAATTTTTATATATATATGATAAATTATATAAAACTTTATCATGTTTATTAACTACGATCGGTTGCATAGATATAAGATTTTAAGTTTGTAACTAGTTCATGTACATGCGTATCGAAGCATGTGAGTGGGACGCATGATTAATACTCTCGAAAGGAGTAATAATAGATCCGAATGTTAATCCAAATTAGTTATAAAAAAAAATACTATGTATCATGTCATTAACAATAATTTGTGTAGGCTTTTAATGATTATTAGGCGGTTTGAAGCTAATCTTGGTATGAATTATATTTATTCATCTCTTTCATAATCGATAGAACATAAAATCATGTCACATATATATGCTACTTTTTAAAAAAAATATTATATATTATTGAAAAGGACCCATTATTCTCTATATATAGTACCGACACTAGAGAATATAGAGAGTAGATTTCTTAGGAAATAGTCTCAATAATCTATATCTGTTAGATAGATCAATCCGATGCATATTGTAGTAAAACACAAAATTTTATTGAAGGCTAGCCCCTGCATGAGGATTCAATAATGTATTATTATGTAGTGGATGCTAGTCGCTCATCAAATTAATATCATACATACCTTGCTCATGCATACGCAAATACATATTTTTCCTGATACATGATTGAATTGAGTATGGGTGGAATAGGGTCGGGACCCATCCCGTAAACCCCCTACTCAACTTCTGTCCCGAAAAGAATCGAAAAACTTTTTTTTCTCCCGATTCCGTATCCGAAATATTTCGGGACCCGACTAACGGGATCCCGAACATAGAAACTTATATTTATAAATAAAAATAAATAAATATTCAATTTAAACATATAATATTAAAATATTTCGGATAATGTTTCAAAGTTTTGTTAAGAGAAAAAAAATGTATAGGATAATTATTAATAAAATATTCGGATACAATTACTAAATAATTTTGTTAAATAGATTGTCAAATTAATCTCTTGAGTCTTGTTCTACATATTTGTTCTAATTAGATAATTATAAATATGAATTAATTAAATTATTAATTTAATTTTTTTAAAAAATACACAAAAAATAAAATGGCGTGATTTTACAATTTAATCGTCTCAACAATAAAAATTATGCGAATTAAGTCCACAATTAAGTGTTATATGAGTTGAAACATAATAATATTTAGCTTATTATATTAATAAAGTTATTAATAAAACATATTATCATATTATTTCGGGACGGTTCGGGAATCCCGCCGGGATAAGGTTTTATTTCCGATCCCGCTCCCGATATTAATCGGGATGGAAAAAATCCCGAAAGTTCAGGTCGGGAAAATTTCGGGTTGGGATTTTTTCGGGACGAGAATGAAATGAGATTCGTGAAGGATCAGGATTTCGAGAATTTTTGTCACCCATAAAATTGAGACCAAAGTATAACAGAAGTGGAAGCGCTAGTTTAATCTAAATATAAAGATATAATTAAACGTAAATTAATTCTGATCATGAAGCAACATATATTTCTATATATGGTGGGTTTAGTTATTGAAGAATATTGTAAGCTTCTTGGGCTGGGAAAATTAATAAAAATTTGTTTTTGTTAAAATCAGCAAATCATTTTGCTCATGTGTTAGTAATTAGAAGAACTGTTTCTTTGTCTAATCTATAAGGTCGAGTCTTATCATCTTCTTTCATTTCTACTGTATGTAATGTTAAACAACTTAGTTTGAACACTAAATTACGTGCTTTATTTAAAAAAAAATATGTAATGTTATGTGTACATAGAGTCTTACATGTTGGGTTACATATAAGACTTAAAATTACATGATTATCCTACATGCATTTTTGAAAGATTTTTTGCAAATAAAGTGCAAAGATAATCATGTAATTTTAAGTATCATGTGTAATCCAACGTGTAAGACTCTGTGTACACGTAACATTACCCAAAAATTAATCAATTCAATTTTTCTAAGTTACTGTTCATATATAAAATTATCGATCCGTCCATCGATTGTTCATAAATTGCGCATAAAATTTATGGGAAAATTGTCTCCTTTTTTTCTTTTTTTCCCCCTCCTCCTGTATATTAATCTATTTGCGATTTTGATCATATATCTATGTTTTTCAAATTTAGTTATACCGTTATCTTTGAATTTTTTCTTTTGGCAATTCTAAATTTTTTTAAAATCATGTGACGATATAAATGTGACACAAAATGCAACGGATACACTCTCAACGAAAAAAGAATTATTAATTAAATTAGCCAAAATATTGGAAGGTATAACTACGAAACTAATATTGAAATTTGATAAACGATAAGAACCAAAATCACAAAATGAACGTAGATACGAACCAAAAAACTAAAATTTTCTCAAAATTAAATTATATTCATTTTCCTTTTTTCCCACAAGAGGGAGCAACAGAAACCCTACCTCACATGTTAATTGGTACGTACGTCCAATAATATTATAACCTTCATCGATCTCTTGTATGTTTATAAATCTCCTCTCCACTCTCTGCTCATACAATCTCGAGTTTTCTTAATAATCGAACCAAAATCATGGTACAAACGAAAAAGTACAGAGGTGTAAGACAGCGCCACTGGGGTTCTTGGGTGTCCGAAATTCGCCACCCTTTGCTGTAAAAATTAATTCCAAATTACATCTGATGACATATATATATCATGTTTTTTTGACTTTTTTGAGATTCTTGGATTAATGGGTTTTTTAATTTTTGGTGTTGTTTGTTTCGGCAGGAAG
Source organism: Henckelia pumila (assembly GCF_033568475.1). NCBI lineage: Eukaryota > Viridiplantae > Streptophyta > Magnoliopsida > Lamiales > Gesneriaceae > Henckelia > Henckelia pumila. The sequence continues at coordinate 147,849,921 of NC_133123.1, read as the reverse complement.
AGGAGGGTGTGGCTGGGGACTTTCGAGACGGCGGAGGCGGCGGCGCGAGCCTACGACGAGGCGGCGGTGCTGATGAGCGGCAGAAATGCGAAGACCAACTTCCCAGCTGTCGTGAGGAGCCAAGAATTAATAAACGGCGGCGATATCTCTACTCCGATGCTGAATCCAAGTTCCCAGCTCGCATCCATTCTCAATGCGAAGCTTCGAAAATCATGCAAGTCTCCGTCTCCTTCGCTCACCTGCCTCAGGCTGGACACGGAGAGCTCCCACATCGGGGTGTGGCAGAAACGGGCCGGGTCCAGGTCCGAATCCAACTGGGTCATGACCGTTGAGCTCGGGAAGAGATCAAAGACGACGACGGACGGTGGCCGCGAGGCGGAGGAGTATCAAATGCCGCCGCCTGTGGCGGTTCCGGGATCTGCTATGGAAGTAAGGAACGGGATTAATGAAGAAGAAAGGGTTGCATTGCAAATGATCGAGGAACTACTAAACAGGAATTAATCTATATTTTTCTTTTTCTTTTAATTATTACAAATTTCATATATATATATATATATATAAGTTTTTGCCTGTGTTATATTAATTTGTTCAATCATATGCTTTGTTTTTTTGTTTTGGAGCGAGCAAATAAACCACTTAAGAATCATTTGTGTTCATTATTAATTGATGTTAAGAGGTTGGTTGTGGTGTGTATGTGTTTGTCGACCTATGTACGAGATTTGGAAGATGAATACTATTAATGCATGCTACATTGGTGGAGCAAGCTATCAAGAATTGATATATATAGTAATTTCGAGTGGTCTCTTTTTGGATATTTCGTGGATACTGCAATACGTTCACATGAACATCTTGTGCAAATGTATTAAATTTTTTTACGAGGTTCACATTAATATCTTGCGGTGATCATGATTTATTATAATATAATATTTATTTTGATCTGATATTATATATAATATTATGTCCACTCAAATTAACTTCGCAAATCTTTTAATCAACATATATAATTTATCAAATAATGAATTTTTAGAAATTTAATTTACACCGGTCATGGTTCATTTCAATTTAGAGATAACAAAAGGTGAATTTGTATTTTCGGTGTTGTAATTTGTATGGTTTTTTTTTGTTAAGTTAAGATGAATTTTTATTTTTAGTCCTCTAACTTGTATATTATTTTCATTTTTTTATTTTTTCACTTGTATTTCTTTTATTTTCGGCCATTTTATGATCGATAAAGAATATAAAAAATGAAAATAAATACAAATTAAAGGCAAAAAATGCAAACAACATACAGGTTAGAGGTTACAGGACTGAAAATGAAATTCATCGTAACATGAACAAAATGAAAAAAAAAACATACAAGTTACTGGACTAAAAATACAAATTCATCATTAACAAAATCAAAAATAAAAAATATAAATAACAAAACAAAAAATATAGTTATCTCTTTAATTGTCGCCGATCACATTTCACAAGCATTCTCTGTTATATTTGAATAAATTGAAGGAATATGTGGGGTGCAGTTGATGAACGTGAGAATTAAAATAATAATAATAATAATAATAATAATAATAATAATAATAATAATAATAATAATATGATAATGCATGAACCCTTTAGAACAACTATATTGGTCAAATTAATGGATGGACAAAAATTTCCCTTACTACTTATAACTACCATCTTTCAATTTTATTTTTTAATTTAAAAATAAAAAAAAATGTTCATTATTTTTAGATTTAATATAAATTACAACATAATAATGCATGAACCCTTTAGAATAACTATATTGGTCAAATTAATGGATGGAAAAAAGATGTCCCTTAATACTTATAACTATCATCTTTCAATTTTATTTCTCAATTTAAAAATATAAAAAATGTTATATTTTTAGATTTAATATAAATTATTTATGCTCGCGAAATTTCGCGTGCGTGAATTGCTTGTTACATTTAAGTCTCTGCCCTAGCATCCAAGCACACACTTTGCATGTGATATAATATATAAATCATATGTATTTACATGTCTATATCTATATTTATTTTATTTTAAATATTTGATTTGAAAAACTAAATGAAATTATAGATCAACGTGGCTTATTCTCACTACTACAAAAAAGGTGGTTGATGAAAGAATATGAGGAAGAATGTGAGAAAGTGGGGTAGTGTATGATAACTTTAGTGAATAATATTAAGAGTAATTTGGTACAACCATTAAAATGATCAAAAATGGTTACTATAATATCTTCGTGCTGTCGTGCATTATAATATTGTATAGATAAGATATTAAACTGAATAATTATCTTTTTAAATTAGTCTTATTTGGTATCTGCCATCTGGTAGGCTAGTATAAGATGACTGAAGAATGTTGATATGTGAGTGATCAATATATTGCTTATTTTGGAAAAATAATCAAAATGTGACGTTTGATCTGTCTTACGCTTTTAAGATTTTGAATTATCAGATAAAGCATATTAAGAAAACCTTATACAACATATTCACCGGTTGATTAAGTGATATTTAAGTTGATAGAATGCATTAACATATGATAGTTGATAAAGCATATTAAGAAAACCTTATACAACATATTCACCGGTTGATTAAGTGATATTTAAGTTGATAGATGTAGTTGCTAATAACATGAAATTAGGAGTGTATCAACTATCATATGTTAATGCATTTTTGCCAAATGAATAGGAACATTAAAATGATAGATGACACAAGTCCATCTTTGCATTTTATTTTTTTTGGCAAAGATTGCGACAGTGTAATTATAGGTTTTTAATAGTGGTAGATGTAACAATGTAACAAATTCTCTTATGCCTAGTCCCTAGCTACCTCATTGCATGTCATGTCTATTTTAGTATCCTATGATTCATTTTAAATTATAAAATGAAGGTATACTTTTTTCTATTGCAATTTTAAAATCAAAATCGAAATATAAGTTCATTTTCACAATTCGAATTCTGTCGCAAAAATATATTTGCCATAGGAAAATTGAGATCCACATAATTAAAACATTTTCTAATTAAACCTGTTTTATGACAGATTAGAGACCGAATTTTTGGTTCCCGAACCCCTTTTTTAGTGTATTTGATTTGATTAATTAATCCAGAAAGTTAAACGTCGGTTTAAGAATCATAATCATACTAAAAGAGAACCATATAAATAATTGATAAATTACCATAGCCATATTAATAAATGTTATCAAATTTGTTTTAATTAATATCTAATAAAACATCGATTAGAGAATCAAATAATGCAATGTGTACGTCCTATAACATTAACACCTACAAGAAGCCTAAAGTGACTTCAATATCGGGGGCAAAGCTAAATAGCTGTCATTATTAAGAAATTACTTCTTGTAATTAATAACTATGCTTTGGAGTTGGAATATGATTAAAGCATGTTTAATGGTGAGATGAAGTTGGTGTGATGAAGTTGGTAACTTTATTGCATGATGATGTCAGCGATGATAACTTAATTGCTTGGTTCTGCGAGAGTGTGATGATGTTGTAGAGAAGATGTTGAAATATTAAATTTTTATTTTATTAAATATAATTTATTTAAACACAAAATAAATGCACATAATTAAAAAAATTAGAATTACTCATAATTAAATTTTTAATATTACAAAAAATTAATAAAATTTTCTAAATTAAAAAATTTAAAAATTACAAATAATTAAAATAAATTACCAACAAAAAAGTAAATTATTTTTCAAATCAAATTAATTTTTTTCATCATTAATTTTGTAATTTTAAAATTATTTTTTATAATTTAAAAGATCATAATCTGGACCGTTGAATCTCCAACTATCCAAATTAATCTGACCATTAGATTAATTTAAAGTTTTAAAACCAAAATAAAAAATTTAAAAAAAAGAAAAGAAGATTGCAGGCGGGTCATCGGCCCCGCCTACATTATCGCACGAGGAGCTTTCCTCGTGCGATGTCCTCGCCCCTTCAAGGGGCGAGGAGAGGAAGTGGGGCGAGGAAGCCCGCTACCTTGTACATACCCTTATAAAATCCTTTCGTAATCAAATAAATTTGGCAATAATTAAAAAAATGATTAAAAAAATCTTAAAAAAAATAAAAGAGTCCCTGTGGCATTTCTAAGTTCTAACTCACCGACATCTCATATTTGAGATGATATCAAGGTTTAAAATATAATTGTAACTTCGCCAAAAAAAATATATAATTATAACGAATCAGTTAAGGGTGTGTTTGAAGTTATATATTATTAATCTATCTATAAATTATATTATTCAGTCTTACATTTTTTTGTCATATTATTTATTCATCTTTCAATTATTTATCTCACATCAATTAAATCATAAATTATTTATCTTACATCAATCAAATCATTTAATTTAAATTATTATATTACCCTTATAAATAATATTATTAATTAATAAAAAGATAAAATAGTAATTTACTATTTTCATATAATATATAATCAATCAAATCAAACAAACTATAATTTATCAATCAAATCAAATCTTATATTAACTATCATTTATTATTTTTTTATCTCTATATTATTTATCATATCACCTCAAAGCACTCTAAAAATAAAATAATAGTTTGAAGATAGGCGAGTGAGTTTATCACACAAAAATTATCTACTATATTTTGTCTTACTAACATAATTCAGATACTATTATTGAAAAATCGCGGTTATGATTTTAAGTTATCAAAAATTAACGATAAAATTTGTAATAATAGAAAACGAGTAGGTTTTTTGTAAGACGGTCTCATTTACAATAAAAAATAATATTTTTTTATATAAAAATAATACTTTTCATAGATAACTTAAATATGGATTCGTTTCACAAAATTAATTCGTGACATCTCACGTAAATTTTTGTGATAGAATACCGTCCACGTGGCAAATTGAAAAGTACGTGTGCATAGTAATATGCTAACGTTGTATCGTACAATTCGTCCTGGAAAATAATAAAAATTAGAAATAAATAAATAAATCTGCCACCCACACAAGATAGTCTCGTAACTATTCATTTCCCCGCAAATTTGGCAAGAAGACTAGAAATCACAAGAGTTTTTGTTCGATGAAAATGTTCGAATCCGTGTGTTTTCTGCTCATTTTCTCACTCGCAATCTCTGTTTCTCAATCAAGGTCAATAATCCCACGCCCTCAGCCTCTCGATTCCCTCAAAATCAACGCCACCCAGGTCTTGAATCTCTCTTTCTTGGGAAAGAATTTCTCCAAGTATGAGTACGAAGTTTCATTGATTAATTTGTTTTTGTGGGATTTTTCAGAATCAAAGAAGCTGTTCCTTTACGGTGAGCATAAGGACGAGCTGTTCTTCCACTCGATACACACGGGATCAAATCAGTCTCGCCTTTGGTGATGCTTATGGAAATCAGGTCCTAATTTCTTGTACAAATACATGGGATGCTATTTTCTTGTGGTTTGTGTGGAGTTTATGTTCAATTTTACTCTGGGTGGATGTTATGTTAGGAGTTAAGCTCAGGTTTTTGGAGAGGGTTTAGCCAAGTTCTTTCCTTTTTGCCTTTTTCCTTCAAAGAAAGAAATATGTTTGGAAAGTTTAATGTAGTGTTTTTTTATAAGCTATTCAACCTAGGCAAAAATGAACCCAAATGATACTTTTGTTTAATTTGGTAACTTAGAACCATAAAGGGTAGAGGCGAAACCAAGAAATGTAAATCTATGAAATATGAAGAGGTGATATGCATTTCTGGTTTCTGAACGGTGTATATAGATCGGATATTTTAAGGAGGCGGCTTGTTTACATGAAGTAGAAATGCAATATTTTCTTGGACAGAGTCCCTAAATTGTTTTAGCTTTGCAATAGTTTTCAAATATTGGCAATATGCATTTGTTTGATTTTGTTTGGTTACATAGTTATGCTTGATCCAATAAGTGGTTATCATATGAATCTTACTCGTTTTGAAAATTTGGATGGCTTCCATATGTTAGAGGGGAAGGTTCTGTTTTGAACGATTGTTTTGCTAGTGCTTTTGTTCAAAAGACGTATTCCTTTTTTATCTGCATTGAGGACAAAAATTAGTCAGGACATCCAAGAGTGAAGCTCGGAAATCTTGTGAGTCATCGGTCTTTCATCATTTTATGTTTGATTCTTGAATTCTATATATAGGTGTATGCACCAAGACTGGATGATCCACGTTCGAGGACATTTGAGCGATGTTCAACGGATACATTTCAGGTATATGGCCCTTGTACATACCAGATATGCTATTTGTACCTCTACCGAAGTGGCTATGATGGATGGATCCCATATGATGTAACAGTCTATGGATATAACACAAGCCCTGCGGCTTTCTACTACAATGTGATGGTGCCTGGTGATATTTGGTATGGATTTAACTATTGTTATGGTACCACAGCATCTTCTTCAGTTGTAAAAGACGCATGAAATTAATGTCTCTGCCACGAATAAAGCAATGTGAATGAAGTTCACAAATGTGACGAGTTCTTTGATTATTTTGTATCAGCCTGATGAGAAAATGCTTGTATCGGATTAGTGATGATCTATTGCCATGTTATCTCTGGTAAATATGAAGTTTTGCCTCATTTGAAAATCCGAGTGATTCTTTAGCAAATGCTGATATACTGTATCCTGTTCTAAGAAAAGATTCAAAATTTCTGCTGTGGTCTATTAGGTAACTTCTTTCGCAGGAAAACGAGGTTCTAAGTTATTTATAAGGTTTAATTTATAGCAAATTCAGAAATTTACTAAGACATATATGCATACGACAGCATGCTACAAGTCACACGAATCAGATCGCCCGAAAAAGCTGTATCTGTTATCTGCGATGTTGTCATATACAAAATCTCGAACGAATCTGCAGAAATTAATAGCAAGAATGAAGTGAAATGAGAGCGTTTTAACTGATTCTTGGAGATGGAATAACTGGACTTACAGTGGTATGAATTGCAGAAAGAGAGCAAGCTGGGGAAAGGGCAAGTTGATGTTTTCCATTATCTTCAGTACAGCCGCTGACTTGATATATGACCTGAAATTATCAAGCCTCCAACAAATAACATTGAGTTTTACGCCTTGGGAACATGATTTTGCTTGTTGGGGATGCCATTTTTTATATTAAAAGGAGTGTAGGGAGATATACCTATCTTTTTCAACAAGCACAACACTTGAAATATCATCTGGTGCTCTTCCAGATCTCTGCAGCAGCTTTTTTCCTGCTTCACTCTGCAGAGCTTCAAATCTAACGTTCCTGGAAAGTAATTCCATGCAAAGTGAGAAGAAGAAAGTCACTTGAATGGAGAATCAACTACATACCTTAGCCCATGATATGAAACAGATCCACCTACTATAAGGAATCTCTAACATGCCATTCTTAAAAGTTTCTAGGGAGAGGATATGCAAGCGAATTCAAGTTGTCTAATGGAATTGCCTTGATTTATCAGATAAAAACACGGAGTCAAGAAAGGGATGCTTATGGTTTTTTACGCAGCAAGAGATACATATCAAGAAAGTGAAGCCCACAAAACAGACTAAGTTTAGCAATACTTGTTATGATTTATCAAATACCAGATTCAAAATATTTTACCGTTCTCAGCACCTGGCAAAGATGAAATTATCAAGAAAGATCAGATTTTTCATGTGCAGCAAGGTCAAAGCTTAAAAGGGCATATTCCTAAAAATACAAAATAACTGATTTTAAATTCGATCTTTCAAAACAAGTTGAGGTATTCCAACCTTTTCCGATCGTTGTCTCGGACAAACTTCACACCTCCATTGCATAAATTGCACACACCTGCCACGCAACAAAAGAAAATTTCTTGACTTCCTCCGAGAAAGAAACCAAATAAAAATCTAATCTTTAGCAGGAACTTGAAATTCTTACGAGACCAATATTAACAAAAACACTTGGATATCGAACGCGAAAAATCTATTGCAAAAAACATCTTTATTGCAATCTTCTGCTAAATTGGACAGTACCGTCGAACAACATGATGGGTCGAGGGTCCTTCTCAAAGAAGCTGGCGGTTTCTTTCACCCAGTCCACCTCCGTCGGAGACGACAAGCTGGCGGAGATGATAATCCCGCGACGGCGCGGGCTAACGTGCGCGGGGAGGGGCACTGCCACGCTCGGGCCCTTGGCAGGTGAAATGAGCGCCATACCACCAGTAAGGGAAATGTTGAGGCTCGTTCACACTTCACAGTATCTGATTCAGCGAAAAAGAAAGCAAGAAAATTTTGAAAAGACCAAAAGCACCATGGGGATTTATTGGGGGCCGAAGGGAACTGTGTTAAATTTGGAATGTTTCAGGGGTAAAATAATGATTCCACTTAATAAATGTAGCCACTCTATTTGCGCCACGTGGAGTTTCATGCAACTCTACTTTTTAAACAAATAATGATAATGATAAAGATAAAGAAACTAATATAAGTTATATAACTGAAAAATTGTCGTCAAAGAGATGAGTTGGATTTATAAATTTTCAACTCGTTCTTTCCTGAGTCGTTCGGTTTATTACTATCAGATTGGTGAGTCAAATTGTCAATCATGGTGAATTAATTGCTATACGTAAACGTCTAAAGTTTATATGCGATCGATTTTGAAATTTTCTTGACAGTTTTTTATTTAAATTGTCATCGACTCAAGTGAAGATCTATGTTACGTTAGAGTTTGTGTATAAGAGGTAAAAGAGGTACGAGTGCGATTGACCGTTAATGAATTTATTTATATTCGACGATCCTTCTACCGAATCACTCATTCTTTAGCTACTTATGTTTTTTCCAATCGTTTATCCTTTTGTTGGGTGAATGAGTCATTTCCCCTTGCTTGTGAATTTTGTAAAGACGAACTCTTAATAAATAGATTCACACGTGAAAAAAAAAAAATCGAACCATTGTAATTACCAATAATAAAAATGAATATTGATCTACCTCAATAAAGTGATCTCCTTGGACGAGCTGAAGAAACTCCTCCAAATAAGAGATGAACTGCTGCTGACCTGAAACCACTAATAAGAATGTTAAGGGGGGCCGGAAGGTGTTCCGGCGTATCCCCTCCGACGCTCAAGTCAGATGTTAGGATAGCGAAAATATAGAGAGTGGTGTGTGCCCACGAGTGAAGAATTAGGATGCAAATAATGAAAATGAACCTGGTATTTATAGGAGAGAGCTCCGGATTTAGCGCCTACCTTCCTTATCAAGAATCCGCGAATCCCGGGATCACAATCCCGAATATTTAGGCTGAGATCTCGCCCGAATCTTGTCTGACAAAGGAAATAACAAACATTTAATCTGAGCTGAACTGTTATCATGAGGACGCTATACTACCTGGGGTCATATGGAAAAGGGATGAGTGATCTATTGCTGAACCCCTGAACTCAACCCGAGCACTGATCCTAACATCTTAGCTAGCTCATCAAGGTTGTCCAACCCCTTTACCGAGCTAACTCCCTACTGACATCGGGGCTGAGATGAATTCCAGAGCTCCCAACCTAAGATGGAGATGATGGTGGAGGAGTTTGAAGGAGGTCCTGAGCTCCCGAGCTGAGCTCCCGAGCCGAACTGGATGATGGTGTGGAGGAGCTTGACTGAGCTCCCGAGCTCCCGAGCTCCCGAGCTGGGTGATGGTGGTGGAGGAGCTTGACGGATCTCCCGAGCCGACCTCCTGGACCATCCTGTCTATCTAAGGATTGATCTTTACCTTAGGGTCGTCTTTGAGCTGAGGTGATTTCCTCATCGGGGTATCACAAGTCCCTCCCATAAAAGTCGAATTGAGGTCAAAGACTCGAAATTCGTTTTTATGTTGAGATGACCTAAGTGGATGCCGAGCTAAGGTGCCTCACCGAGCCCAGCTGTCATTCCGGCAAGTACTATGTAACGGTAATTTTTTGAATTCTACTCGATCTGAGCCGTCCACCTGTCCCAAGATCAACGACCTGGATTGATCCGAACTTTCTATAAATAGGCCTCACTGTAAAAATTTCACTTTTACTTTCTCCGTCTCTTGTTTTTGTGAATTCTCTCTTGGATTCCTTTCTTTTTCCGAGCTCCTTTGCTTTTCTTCCCTTCTCAAAGTTTCCGAGCTCCTTTGCTTTTCTTCCCTTCTCAAAGTTTCTGAGCTCCCTAAGTAAGTAAACACTCCTCATGGCTACTTCTTCCCGAGCTTATTCTGGAAGCTCAGACGAAGTATTTGCTGAGGTGGATCGATTTGATTCCCTCACTCTTACTGCAGGAGAGCCTACAGGCCAGGATCCTGCTTTCGAATCATCCCCTGCTCAGGATGATGACCTGGGCTACGACCCTGAAGCCCCTGTGGTGCCGTGGTATGAGCAATACCCCTCCGAGCTGGATGCTTCGGATGAGGAGAAGATAAGAGCTCTAACCCACGCCCCTAAAAATTACGAGTTTGTCATTCCTGACCCCACAGACCGAGCTAACCACCCTCCTCCAGGATTTTATACTTTTTATTTAGATCAGCTGGAGGCAGGTCTTAGATTTCCCCTCCCCTTACTTTTCCAACAGCTCAGCCAATATTATGAGCTTCACCTAGGACAGTTCACCCCCAACTCCTTCCGAACTCTTTGTAGTTTTGTAGTTCTTTTTAGGACTCTGGGCTTTGAAGTTAACTGTTTTACCATTTGTAACTTCTTGCTGCCCAAACGTTCTGAGGAGGGCCCCTTTTATTTTTCCTGCCGACCCAACTGTAAATTTTTTAAGGGTTCTCCCAGCTCCAATAAAAATTGGAAAAATGCCTTCTTTTTTTTATGTCCCTCCGACGATTGGGACATATGTTCTGCTTGGAGGGATGTTCTCCCCCTCCTACCTGTTCCCACCCCGGGCTTTCGTCAAGGGGAATTGTTTACTGGAGCCCAAAGGGCTATAGGGGGAAGGTGCTTTGATGTCTCTGCCCTTTTGGCAGAGGACCTGCTCTGCCACCATGGGCTCAGCTCGGCAGATGTTTTTGTTCGAGGAAACTTAAGTACGGCCCTTCCCCCGCCCGTGCTCCGCTTTACTAATATTATGCTATCTCATTTCTTGTCCTGACCTTCCCTATGTCTCGTGCAGAAAAAAGGGTTATGGACTCATCCATGAGGAGAATGTTGGAGAAGAAGAAAACAACTGCCCCATCAGGGAGCCGAGCTGCAGGGAGCTCAGCCAAATCTAAAGCCCCTTCACCACGGGCCACCAGCAAGCCGGAGCCTTCTGCCACCCCGTCCAAAGGCTCCAAAAGGCGGGCACCGTCAAGCCCTCACCCGGAGGTAGTGGAGCTGGACTCCGGGAAGTCTTCTATTTCGGAGGTGGCGCCCCTTCGTCAGTTCAGGGCGGAGAAGCCTCAGACTCCCGTGGTCCGGTGCAGGACCAATTTCTTCGAAATGTACCACGATGCCCTGCGCATTGTGGGGGTCGGGCCTACTCCCACGGCTGGGTCAGTCCTCCGGGATATGATTTCCCAGGCTGATGCCGATTATGTGAAAAGCCTTGGATGGGCTGAGCTGATGCAACGTTCTAACACTGCCTCAGCTGAGGTAACCTTCCTTTGTTCAGTACTTTATGTTCTTCTTTTGCATTCTCTTTTAATTGTTCTTTTCCTTTCCTAGGCTGCTGTCCTAAACGCCGAGATGTCCCTCCGAGCTTCCATGACTCGAAAGCAACTTTCTAAGGATGCCCGAGGTTATGAAGCTCATTTTGCTGAGCTTAGCCAGTTAGCGGAGGAGGCGAAGCTTGGTTATGAGAAGGAGGTAGCCAATCTCCGAGCCCAGATGGAGGAAATGAGGATGGGCTTCCAAACTGAGCGGCTGAAGCATCAAAATGACCTCCGGGTTTCCGAGGTGCAGAAGGAGAATCTTCGGGGCGAACTCAAGGGGTCCCATGATCAACTTGCTCAGGCCCTTCAAGAACTGGAAGATTCCCGAGCTGAGCTTTCCAAGGGAGCTGAAGGCTTCAAGGAGGCATTCTTGAAGTCTAATGAGTATATGGACGAGGTGGCTGCTCAAGCCTATGGTTATCTGGCCAAAGGGTTCGACGGCTGCACTCAGCAGTTCAGGGCGGCAGGCTATCCTCCCGAAGGGACCCCTGTGGACTTCCTGGACCTAGACGGGTTTACCCTCTCCCTTACCTCAGCAGAGGCAGCAAAAGAGGATGGGGGCGCAGATGAACAGGGTGAGGATGAGGGCGAGGGAGAGAATGAGAGTTAATTTAGGGTTTTTGGAGATGTAAACATTTAATTTTTTTGCAGATTATGCAAACTCAATTCTATTATTATTCTTTTAGGTTATCACAATTTGAGTTGCGATTACTAACACCTTAAAATGAGCTGAGCCGAGCTCCCTGGAGGGATGCAAAATTAACACTTAAAAATAAACGAACACCCAAAAGGCATTGAGCTGAGCTTCCCTCTAGGTGGCCGAGCTGATCTCCTTAAGGGGAGGTAAAATAACCACTTAAAAATAAAACAACACCCGAAAGGCCTTGAGATGAGCTGATCTCTAGGTAGTCGAGCCGAATTCCCTAAGGTGGCCGAGCTCCTGAAAGGGAGGCAAGATAAATACTTAAAAATTAACTAACTCCCGAAGGTGAGCTGAGCTGAGCTCCTGAAGGGCGGCAAAATAGATGCTTAAAAATTAACTAACTCCCGAAGGTGAGCTGAGCTGAGCTCCTGAAGGGAGGCAAAATAGATGCTTAAAAATTAACTAACTCCCGAAGGTGAGCCGAGCTGAGCTCCTGAAGGGAGGCAAAATAGATGCTTAAAAATTAACTGTGAGCTGAGCTAAGCTCCTGAAGGGAGGCAAAATAGATGCTTAAAAATTAACTAACTCCCGAAGGTGAGCTGAGCTGAGCTCCTGAAGGGAGGCAAAATAGATGCTTAAAAATTAACTAACTCCCGAAGGTGAGCTGAGCTGAGCTCCCCGGAGAGAGCACAGTACAGATTTACAAATAAACTAACATTCGGAGGCGCTGAACAGAGCTGAGCTCCTTAAGGGGAGCAAAGTACTTGTCTTAAAATAAACTAACACCCGGAGGCGTTGAACATAGCTGAGCTCCCTAAGAGGAGCAAAGTACTTGTTTTAAAAATAAACTAACACCCGGAGGCGTTGAACAGAGCTGACCTCCCTAAGAGGAGCAAAACACTTGTCTTAAAATAAACTAACACCCGGAGGCGTTAAACAGAGCTAAGCTCCCTAAGAGGAGCAAAGTACTTGTTTTAAAAATAAACTAACACCCGGAATCCGAGCTGAGCTGCCGGAGCCGAGCTGAGCCTCTGGAACCAAACTTCCGACCTGACCTAAAATGTGTTCTCAGATTGCCTAAATGGACTCCCGAGCTCCCGAGCTCCCCAGCCAATATTCCTGGACCGCCAGCTCATCTACATGAGACCACTATGAAGTGACCCGCAACTGAACTGCGCCCGAAAATCAGGGTCGAGGTGACTAGACTAAGGCAAAGGGCTGAACCAAAGTCAGGGGCCTAAGAGGCGTGACTAAGGTGATGAGCTGAACCCAAGTCAGGGGCTCAAGGAGCGTGACTAAGGTGATGAGCCGAACCCAAGTCAGGGGCCTAAGAGGCGTGACTAAGGTGATGAGTTGAACCCAAGTCAGGGGCTCAAGGAGCGTGATTAAGGTGATGAGCTGAACCAAAGTCAGGGGCTTAAGACGCGTGAATAAGGCGATGAGCTGAACCCAACTCAGGGGCTCAAGGAGCGTGAGTAAGGTGATGAGCTGAACCAAAGTCAGGGGCTTAAGACGCGTGACTAAGGTGATGAGCTGAACCCAAGTCAGGGGCTCAAGGAGCGTGACTAAGGTGATGAGCTGAACCCAATCAGGGGCTCAAGGAGCGTGACTAAGGTGATGAGTTGAACCCAAGTCAGGGGCTCAAGGAGCGTGACTAAGGTGATGAGCTGAACCAAAGTCAGGGGCTTAAGAAGCGTAACTAAGGTGATGAGCTGAACCAAAGTCAGGGGCTTAAGAAGCGTGACTAAGGTGATGAGCTGAACCAAAGTCAGGGGCTTAAGAAGCGTGACTAAGGTGATGAGCTGAACCTAAGTCAGGGGCTTAAGGAGCGTGACTAAGGTGATGAGCTGAACCAAAGTCAGGGGCTTAAGAAGCGTGACTAAGGTGATGAGCTGAACCAAAGTCAGGGGTTCAAGGAGCGTGACTAAGGTGATGAGCTGAACCAAAGTCAGGGGCTTAAGAAGCGTGACTAAGGTGATGAGCTGAACCAAAGTTAGGGGCTTAAGAAGCGTGACTAAGGTGATGAGCTGAACCAAAGTCAGGGGCTTAAGAAGCGTGACTAAGGTGATGAGCTGAACCCAAGTCAGGGGCTTAAGGAGCGTGACTAAGGTGATGAGCTGAACCAAAGTCAGGGGCTTAAGAAGCGTGACTAAGGTGATGAGCTGAACCAAAGTCAGGGGCTCAAGGAGCGTGACTAAGGTGATGAGCTGAACCAAAGTCAGGGGCTTAAGAAGCGTGACTAAGGTGATGGGCTGAACCAAAGTCAGGGGCTCAAGGAGCGTGACTAAGGTGATGAGCTGAACCAAAGTCAGGGGCTTAAGAAGCGTGACTAAGGTGATGGGCTGAACCAAAGTCAGGGGCTTAAGAAGCGTGACTAAGGTGATGAGCTGAGGCACATTTACATCAATATTTCTGAAAAAATAACTGCTTATAGATAAACGTAGAAAGTAGCTTGTACAAATTACAACTTAAAGGAAAATTGAACTTGCAACATTTAAGAATAATATTTGCGTAAATTGTAAGCGCTCCAAGGTCTCTTCAACATCTTTCCTTTTGAATCCTCCAAGTAGTAAGCATCCGAACTGAGCCTCATCACCACCTTGCATGGTCCTTCCCATTTAGGGTCGAGCTTCCCTACAGCCACCTCCTGAACTTTTCTCAGCACCAAATCTCCTACCTGGAAATCCTTCCTGCGCACCCGACGATTATAGGACCGAGCTATCCTGTTCTTGTATGCCTCCATCCTGATAGCAGCAGCTTCTCTCTTTTCACCCAAAAAGTCTAAGTCTTCCCTCCTTCTCTTTCCATTTTCTTCATCATAGAAAATGATCCGGGCCGACTCCTCTCCAATTTCTTCTGGCAGGACGGCCTCATTTCCATACACCATACTAAATGGAGTCTCTCCAGTTCCAATTCTTGGTGTGGTACGATATGACCATAACACACTAGGGAGCTCTTCCACCCAATTTCCCTGGGCTTGGCCTAAACGCGTCTTCAAGCTTTGCACCAAAGACCTATTAGTCACCTCCACCTGACCATTACTCTGAGGATAATGGACAGATGTGAAGTGTTGCTGAATTTTCATTTCTTTACACAAAGCTTGCACTCGAGCCCCTTGAAACTGCCTCCCATTGTCAGATATGAGCTTACGTGGTACTCCAAATCTGCACACAATATTCTTCCACAGAAATTTCAAGACTTCCCCTTCAGTAATTCGAGCTAAAGCCTCTGCCTCAACCCATTTAGAGAAGTAATCAATGGCAACCAACAAGAATTTCTTTTGAGCTGGGGCTGGAGGGAAAGGACCCACAATATCAATTCCCCATTGATCGAAAGGACATGCTGCTACCATCCCTTTCATTAACGCTGCTGGTTGGTGCTGAAGTTTACTATGTCTTTGACAACTATCACAAGAAGTCACCAAAGTTATGGCATCTTTCAGAATAGTGGGCCAAAAATATCCTGCCAAGAGAACCTTACGGGCTAGAGAATAAGACCCTAAATGATTACCACAACACCCCTCGTGTATCTCCTTTAGGACATAATGAGCTTCCTTGGGGCCTAAACACTTGAGAAGAGGTCCGACAAATGACCTCTTATAAAGAACTCCCTCCATCATCACAAAGCGGAGACTCCTCTGTTTCAACCGATATGCCTTCTTCAGATCCTTTGGTAACTCACCCTTCTCTATGTAATCCAAGAGCTCCTTTCTCCAGTCACTCTCTTCCTGAGCTAATGGTGCGAGCTCAGTAGAGGGTGTCAATTCCACTTGCACAACAAATTCCCTGGTCTTCCAGCTATGAAGTGAGCTAGCCATCTTGGCGAGATAATCTGCTTTTTCATTGCCCTCCCTCGGGATTTGTTCAAACAATACCTCATCAAAAAAACCCTTAGCTTCCTCTATCGTCCTCATATATTCCTTCACCTTTTCATTTTTGACTTCATACGTTTCATTCACCTGCTGGGCTACTAACTGTGAATCGGAGTAGAGGTGCACCCGAGCTGCCCCAGCTTGCTTAGCTGCTCGGAGGCCAATCAACACAGCCTCATACTCTGCTTCGTTATTAGAAGCTCGAAAATCCAACCTAACTGCCAATCTGATCTCATCTCCACGAGGGGAGATCAAAAACACCCCCACCCCACATCCTTCACTATTAGAAGAGCCGTCAACGTATACTTTCCACAAATCCTCTGCTTCCATATGTCTCGTTTCGGCAAGGAAATCAGCTAACGCCTGGGCCTTAACGGCCGTCCTTGGTGCATACTGGATATCATACTCACTGAGCTCCGTAGTCCACTTTACCAACCTTTCCGAAATATCAACTCGAGTTAATATCCTCCCAATATGGCTGTTGGTTAGCACCACAATAGGATGTGATAGAAAGTAAGGTCTGAGCTTCCTTGCTGTCATAACCAAGGCTAATGCTAACTTTTCCACCTCTGAATACCGAAGTTCTGCACCCTTAAGGGCATGTGAGAAGAAATAGATAGGGTGTTGAGCTGTTCTCTCCTGCCTAATAAGTACTGAGCTAACGGCCCCTTCCAAAGCTGATAAGTAGATGTACAATGGTTCACCAGGAATTGCCTTAGCCAACACAGGGAGCTCAGCTAAGTAACTTTTTAAGTCATCAAATGCCTTCCCGCATTCATCATCCCATTCAAACTTCTTGGCTTTGCGAAGCACCTTGAAGAAAGGTAAGCTTCTATGGGATGATCTTGATATAAATCGAGACAAGGCTGCAATCCTTCCTGCCAACCTTTGAACTTCTTGCAAGTTACGGGGAGCAGACATGGATCGAATAGCCTGCACCTTCTCAGGATTGGCCTCTATGCCCCTCTCAGTAACCATATACCCCAAAAACTTACCTCCCCTGACTCCGAATACACACTTCTCCGGATTAAGCTTCACCTGATAAGCCCTCAAAGTCGAGAAAGTCTCCTCTAGGTCGGCCAGCAACCCCACATCATCCTGAGACTTTACCAGAATATCATCTACATAAACTTCCACATTTCTGCCAATTTGGGAGGCAAACACTCTGTCCATGAGTCTTTGATAAGTGGCCCCTGCATTCTTCAAACCAAAAGACATCACTCTGTAACAAAAAGTTCCATGAGAGGTGGTGAAACTTACTTTGTCCTGATCTTCCTCCACCAGAGGAATTTGATGATACCCCTGATATGCATCCATGAAGCATAAGTACTGATGACCTGCCGTTGAATCAACCAATTGATCAATTCGAGGCAGGGGATAGCAATCCTTTGGGCAGGCCTTATTTAGGTCCCTGAAATCAACACACATCCTCCACTTGCCTGAACTCTTAGGGACAAGGACCACATTGGATAACCAGGTAGGGAATTGCACTTCCCTAATGTGTCCTGCCTTAAGAAGTTCCTCTACCTCTTTTTTAATGACCTTATCCTTGTCTGGACCAAAGTGTCTCTTCTTCTGTTTTATCGGTCTTACTCCCGCAAGAATATTTAATCGATGAACCATAATTTCTGCACTGACCCCTGTGAGCTCCGATACAGACCAAGCAAAAACATCTTTGTTCTTCCTTAAGCAACCAACCAAATTTTGCTTCACTGATGGGCTCAGATCAGCAGCTAATTTGACAATCTGAGCTCCCGAGATTAATTCCACCTTCTCATGACCTTCTTCGGACATCAGAAGCACCTTCTGTCCGTGCGCCTTCAATGTTCGACCTATTGAAACCATTCCTACCTCCCTCTTCTTCTTCTTTGAATCAATCCTTACCTCATTCACATAGCATAACCGAGCTGCTTTCTGATCACCCCGAACAACCCCCACTTCTCTTCCACTTGGGAACTTCAACTTCTGATGATAGGTAGATGCCACGGCTCGGAAATCACTCAGGGCAGGGCGCCCCAATATTCCATTGAAAGAGGATGGTGCCTCCACCACGGTGAAGCAAGCCATTTTGGTTACTCTCTGCTCTCCACTCCCAAGGGACAAGGGGAGCACTATCTGTCCCAATGGTTGCAGAGCATGACCCGTGAACCCATACAACTCTGTGGTGATTGGATCCAATTCAAATCCTTCCAATTTCATTTGGTCCAGAGTTTCTTTAAAGATAATGTTTGCTGAGCTCCCAGTATCCACAAAGATACGAGCCACGTCATAATTGGCTATGGTCAAGGTGACCAGTAGGGGATCATTATGAGGTAGCACCACATCCTTTAAATCTTCCCTTCCGAAACTGATGTTCGGGTCAGTGGGACAGCTGAGCTGAGAACTTACCTCAAAATTTTCCAACCTACGCCCGTGAGCTTTGCGAGCCCTTCCCGAATCTCCATCCGTACTACCACCGGAGATCATATGGATAACACCCCGATCGGGATGATTTGCAATCTTTTGCACCCTATCTCCTCGACCGTTTGGAGGAGCTCTTCCCTGATGATCACCTTGATTCTCTCTATCTTCATTCCTTTGATTCCTCCATTGGGGAGCTCGGCCTTGGCGAGGAGGATTTGCTCTTCGAGTCAGCTCAGCTCTGATTCGAGGGTCATCATACATGATCCTTTGAACCTCCTCACCTAGCCTCTGACAATCATTGGTGATATGCCCATACTCCTGATGAAAATCGCAAAACTTGTCAGATGGCGGTAACCGCGGGCCTTTCTCAGCATTGCGGGGCCTCACAAGTGCTCGCCTATCCTCATATACTTGCATTGTCTTCTCCAGGCTCACCGATAGGGGTACATAGGGGTAGGGTCCTTTGGCCCTATTCATCTCTTCTGCCACCCTCTTCCTTCCTCCTTCTGTCTTCCCCTCGGCCTTTGCTCCCACCTTGGCACTAGGCTTACTCCCAGACATTCCTTCTTGTCTCCTCTGCCTCTGTGCATCCTCCAAATTCACGTACTTCTCAGCTCTACTAAGGAGCTCATCATAAGTCAAAGGAGGCTTCTTGACTAAGGATCTGAAAAACTCCTCTCCTCTCAACCCTTGAGTGAAAGAGTTGACCAAGGTGTCAGTAGTGGCAGCAGGTACTTCCAGAGCTGCTGTATTGAAGCGCTGAACATACTCCCGCAACGATTCCACCTCAGATTGCTTCATATTGAACAAACTGAGAGAAGTCTTCAAATATTTCTTGCTACTCGCATACTGGTGTAGAAAAGCTGAGCTGAAGTCATTGAAACTCTGAATACTACCAGGCTGTAAAAGGTTGAACCATTGCTGGGCTGACCTTACCAAAGTAGTGAGGAAGACCCGACATTTAATTGCATCTGAATATCTATGCAACAAGGCTGCATTTTCAAATCTCCCCAAGTGTTCCTCCGGATCTGAGCTCCCGTCATACTCCCCTAAAGTAGGCTGCTTAAAATTTGCAGGGAGTTCCTCATCTAGAATAGCCCGAGCAAAAGGACTTTCCCTTTGTATAGGCCCAGGCCGACCTCCTACTTGCCGACCTAGTCTCCTAATCTCTTCCCACACCGCATCCATTGGGTTTAGCTGACCCACGGGAGGAGGTGGTGGATTGTGACCCATGGTCGCTTGCACCGTTTGAGTGATGAACTGGCTGAGCTGATCTACAGTCATATCCGCCACATTTCCTCTTCCCCTTCCTCTTCCTCTTCCTGCCATATCTACGTCTTAGCTCGATTTTCCCACAGACGGCGCCAATTGATCTACCTAAATAAAGTGATCTCCTTGGACGAGCTGAAGAAACTCCTCCAAATAAGAGATGAACTGCTGCTAACCTGAAACCACTAACAAGAATGTTAAGGGGGGCCGAAAGGTGTTCCGGTGTATCCCCTCCGACGCTCAAGTCAGATGTTAGGATAGCGAAAATATAGAGAGTGGTGTGTGCCCACGAGTGAAGAATTAGGATGCAAATAATGAAAATGAACCTGGTATTTATAGGAGAGAGCTCCGGATTTAGCGCCTACTTTCCTTATCAAGAATCCGCGAATCCCGAGATCACAATCCCGAATATTTAGGCTGAGATCTCGCCCGAATCTTGTCTGACAAAGGAAATAACAAACATTTAATCTGAGCTGAACTGTTATCATGAGGACGCTATACTACCTGGGGTCATATGGAAAAGGGATGAGTGATCTATTGCTGAACCCCTGAACTCAACCCGAGCACTGATCCTAACATCTTAGCTAGCTCATCAAGGTTGTCCAACCCCTTTACCGAGCTAACTCCCTACTGACATCGGGGTTGAGATGAATTCCAGAGCTCCCAACCTAAGATGGAGATGATGGTGGAGGAGTTTGAAGGAGGTCCTGAGCTCCCGAGCTGAGCTCCCGAGCCGAACTGGATGATGGTGTGGAGGAGCTTGACTGAGCTCCCGAGCTCCCGAGCTCCCGAGCTGGGTGATGGTGGTGGAGGAGCTTGACGGATCTCCCGAGCCGACCTCCTGGACCATCCTGTCTATCTAAGGATTGATCTTTACCTTAGGGTCGTCTTTGAGCTGAGGTGATTTCCTCATCGGGGTATCAAATATGTTTTTAATAGAAAATGAAAGGTGTTATAATATACAATTAAAAAAATTGATCTTTCTATAGATAAATATATACATTTTTTTTTTTTTGGTTATCGAGTCTCCTTTCCTTATACGGATACGATTTTCTACTTGGGGTGAAGTTTCCGGACACAACACCATCAAAAATTGTTGGCTATTCATTATAATTTTAGGCAAAGTAGTTTAATTGTTGGCTAATCATTATCTTGTGTATGAATCACATTCAAGTATCCAATTACATCACACGTGAACCAACGCATACCACAATTGCGGCAGACATTCAGAAGAAATCCCAAACTCTATTTTAACTAGCGACCGAGGCACACGCGATGCGTGTGCGACGATTATACATGAATATTAAGTATAACATGTGTAATAATCAATGTGCTATGATATAAAATTATGCTGAGATTGATGGTCTAAAATAATATTGTATCTTGACTTACAATTGAAATGACATAGTTGTTGATAACATAAACTTGTACATAAAATTCAAATTAATTTTTGCCGTAGGTTAGAATTGAATATATATATATATATATATATATATATATATATATATAAAGAGAGAGAAATTTTCAGCTGCCCAAACATATTTTTCCACTTGGTTCGCGACCACTAAAACCCGGTAGTGGGTTTAGTGGTTTTTGTATTTTTTTCGCATCACTTAAACCCACTACCGGGTTTTAGTGGTCGCGAACCAAGTGAGAAAATATGGTTGGGCAGCTAAAAATTCCTCTATATATATATAATTGAAACACAACGATTTTTTTTATAAACGATCATAATTCTCAACAATAAATGCAACAAACCAACATCTACGGGAAAAAAAAATCAAAGCATGTAAGTCATTGAAAACATATTTGAGCTAAGACTGAAAAACTTTATTGTAAATCTAAGTTAAAACTTCTTGTAATAAAATTTTTAATATCTCTGCTATTCAAAACATTGAAATTGAAAGTTGTTTCACAAGCTCTCATGATCCTTGTGATATACTGATGCATTGACATGTTATGTGTCCAAACAAAAACAACCTTAAATAGAATGAATTCCGAAAGTTGACATAATTTTCAATACGAAATTTTTGTTGTATTTAAGAATGTCATAAGGGGATGAATATTAAATCATGTTAAAAATGTCATAATATTCATTTAATTCTAGCAACCGTGGCACACGCGTTGCGTGTGTAATGAAAAAATATGACAAACACATTCGTGTATATAAAAATACATGTTTCAAAAATAAATTTAATTTAATGCAGTCAAATAAGATAACTAAAATATTTAAAACACATATATATATACATGATCATGTACCTTTTATATATACAACATGTTCCACGAAATAAGCAATAATTTTAGTTAAACTTCAAATATATGAACCAAATAATCATTGCGGTATAAAATCCAATATTGTCATTATATTATAATTTCTAGCAAAATAATAGAGGAAAATCATTAATTAACATACTTATATACCAATAGTAAAATTGCAATAAAAAATGTTCATGAAAAGTAATTCTAACTAATTCAAAAAGAAACTTGAGAAATTACAATTTCAGGCTATCAAGAAGAAGACAACATTGGATCAGGAAGTCATCGGCCATATACGAAAACTTAGGAATAAAACACTATAAAAATGAAGAACACAATAACATTAAAATTTATAGATGAATTCAAATCATGGCAAAATTACAAAGTAATAAACTTAATAATATTTACAGTATATATTTACCAAAAAACATACGAATAATTTTATTTATGTCTATGCTAGCTTCAACTTTGCGTAATCAAACAAAAAATTTACACGTATACATATTTAGACAGATACACGTACATGCTTTAAACACAAATTTTTATTACTATATTTCGAAAAATTTTCAAAGAAATAAAACTTTAGAAAAAAATATTTTTGACTTATCAGAAACTTTGGGAAAAAAAGGGAAAATTGCATATATCACTCCTGTGAAATGTCGATTTTGCTAATAACTCCCTATGAATTTTTTTAAGCTAATAACCCCTTGTGATTCAAAATTTGTAGCATACACACCATTTCCAGTTAAAAATTGACAAAATACCCTTACTTAAATAAATAATTAAATTAATTTTATTTTATAATTCTATATTTAATTGAGTAAAATAATCAAATTTTATTTAAGTAACTATGAAAATTATATATAATTATTTTATCATAATATTTGTCATACATGAAATAT